>NW_016160605.1:6880-25888 GCF_001687245.7 Rhagoletis zephyria | reverse complement strand
ATATAAGTATACATTTTCATGGGTCTATCTCTTTTTGTTCTGGTACTTACAAACATCGGACCAAAGTTATAATACCATTTCATGCTCATGAAAGGTATAAAAATTATTATTTAAATGCGTCAAACCGCATGATTCAATAACACTGCGGAACAAATTCAGGTTAGCAAAAGTTAAGTCGATTCTGAGTGTGAGGGGTGAAAATAGAGGCTAAATTAGACCCGTATCGCGGCGTTTGTTTATGTTAGTTCGAATTTTTTTTTAATCGACCTTCAAACTTTGCAGTCAAATGCCGATTTTCAACATATTGTTTATATGGTTTTTTGGCCATAACTCGTCGACTAATTGATATTTTTTCAATCTGTTAAAGTCAAATTATTGCTAGAGACCCGTGCAATAAATAAAATAAAAAAAAAAATTGATTTAGAAAATTTTTGTAGTGTTTATGAAGCAAAATGTTGGACATTTTTTTTCATGCTTTTTGAACATATTTTCCACAAAACTAAAGCTGATGCCAGATAAAACTTTGTAGCTTTGCGTGACATTTATAACTTTGCCAGCAAAGCGCCAAACGCAAAAGGTATGCCACAATGAACGCCAAGAAAACAATTTTGTACCGCTTTTTTACTAGTCAAAGTTGCTGTGGATTTCATATATTTTGCTTTAAAATTATCAGCAATGTAATTAAGTTTTATGTTTCTGCATGAAAACTCGAATTTGGACGAAACAAAATAAATATTAAACTGGCTGATTGTCAAAGCGCGCAAAAAGATGGGAGTTGGCCATCTTTTCGCTTCGCGCTGCAGCTTCGACGATTTATGTGGCATGCTTTGTGCATTTTCATACAATTCATCTTATCTGTCAAAGCGAATCTGTCACGTAAAGCGAAGCAAAAGTTTTATGTGGCATCAGCTTAAGTCTTTTTTGCTTTCTGTTTGATCTATAATATGCTTCTCAGTTTCTTCAATACATTTCATTTGAAAAGAAAACAATCATATTACAAAACTTGTGTTTTCCAGCTTAATATTAATTACTTCTCAATTCTTATGTACCAATTTTTCAGTGTTGGTTTTGAAGAAACATTGAAAAAGAAATTATAAAAATATGAAAAAAATATAATTTTGAAATGTTAGTTGTGTAAAGTTTCAAGTAAAATAAATAAATTAATTAAATTAGTGATTTGGCAAGTTGCCGTTTAGCAGGCGGCTGTGGATCAACATCACTGCTCTCTCTAATATCTTGGTCATCATCATCATCCGAAAGGTCGATAATTTCGTCCAACAGATGTTCTGGAATTTCATCTTTGTCTTCCCTTTCCAATTTCATCGAAAGCTGCCAACATGTTTGCAACAGATTGCTTGTAGTTGTCTTTGCGTTATTTACCAAGTCCTTTAATGACTGCTTTCAATGCGAGCCATGCATTTAATTATCGGTCTGTCAGAACTTGGTCAAAATCTTGACGACTCATTAGTTTCCGTATGTCGGGACCATTAATGTTAATATGTCGTACAAAATTCATCTCTTGCATCAGCATCTTGATCAACTCGCTCAACAGTTGCCAACAGAATCTGATGAGCAAGGCGAATGTTATCAGCAAACTGCGCTTCCATTTGAAATAAGGTAACTATAGAGTGTGCATATTTTGAATTCCTAGATTTTTCTACTATCTTTGTCAGAGTGCACAATTTAAACATGTTAACGATTGAAAACTATTTTCGTTTCAGGTACAGAGGAAAGAAATCTCCAGATGCAATACTCGCTGAAATTTGTTGGTGGTATAAAAACACCTTTGAAGAAGAGGAAGACGAGGAATAAGGGGAAGACGAAGATGAAATTCCAGAATATCTGTTGGACGAAATTATCGACCTTTCGGATGATGATGATGATGACCAAGATATTAGAGAGAGCAGTGATGTTGATCCACAGCCGCCTGCTAAACGGCAACTGGCCAAATCATTAATTTAATTTATTTAATTTTTTTACTTAAAACTTTTCATAACTAACAGTTCAAAATTATACTTTTTCCATATTTTTATAATTTCTTTTTCAATGTTTCTTCAAAACCAACACTGAAAAATTGGTACATAAGAAATGAGAAGTAAATAAATATTAAGCTGGAAAACGGAAGTTTCGTATTATGATTGTTTTCTTTTCAAATGAAATTTATTGAAGAAACTGAGAAGCGTATTATAGATCAAACAGAAAGCAAAAAATACTTAGTTTTGTTCAATATGTTCAAAAAGCATGAAAAAAAAAATCCAACAGTTTGCTTCATAAGCACTACAAAAATTTCATAAATCAATTCTTTTTTTAATTTTAATTGTTGCACAGGTCTCTAGCAATAATTTGGCTTTAACAGATTGAAAAAATATCAATTATTCGACGAGTTATAGCCAAAAAATCATATAAACAATATGCTGAAAATCGGCATTTGACTGCAAAGTTTGAAGGTCGATTAAAAAAAAATTCGAACTAACATAAACAAACGCCGCGACACGGGTCATCTAATTAAGCCTCTATTTTCACCCCTCACTCTCAGAATGGACCTAACTTTTGCTAACCTTTTCCACAGTGTAATTAAAAGTTTGCTCATTAGTGACATTCGAGTTTTGACACTACCTTAGCTCCCTTACAAAAGCTTTGCACACACACACGAACCCATACACTGTGCCCTGCTAAACATGATTCAATAAAACAAGGTTGTGTAATTTGTGACAGCTAAAATTTGACACTCCTTTATCTAGATTTGTATTTTGGAATTAGGAGAAAGAGGAAGAATGTGATCGCCTTTTGCAAAAACGGTGGTGGAATGGAACTACAAAAAACACGCAAAGTGTACAATTTGAAGTAAAATGTGTATTATTAATTCTATGCGAATTCGCAATATATTTGGTGTTTTAAGGGAAATACTAAACAATACATAAAAATCTATAGCACCGACAGTTGAGCTATGCAAAAACGAAAAATGCAGATCAATAGAACTTTTTATGCTCATTTCAACCATGCCAAAATGATTTGGCGCAAGTAAAAAATGAAGAGGTTCTAGAAGGTTAAAGTTCAGTCTTTAGATATTTTAAATATTAATATCTTATGAACTTCATAACCGATTAAAAAGCTAATGACGTCACCATGAAGGTAATTAATTTGTTCTTCAGCTGATGTACATAATTTATAGCTTTTTGTATTTTTAAACCAAACCCACTAAAAAACGAAGAAATATTATTTTTTCGTGAAATAACCTTCTTTGAAAAAAACTGCATAATTAATGGTAAAGAATTTTATATTATTTAGAAAGTACAAGTTATTATCTTTAATTCGATATTACATATTTTATCATGATCTACTTTTGGGTCTCAACAATTTAGTGATAATAAAAAATACAAATAAACCTCTTATATCTTCGTTTTTTACCTGCGCCAAATAAATTTGGTATCGTTGAATTCAGCGTAAAAAGTTCTATCAATCGGCATTTTTGGTTATTTTATAGCTAAACGATCGCTATTCTACACTTGTTCTAGAAAATTACGCAAACGAAGGTGAAGCCAACGAATATTTAGTATGAAGAATTTTTGGTTTTACTACTAATATCACTAAAAACTATAGAGTAAGCAACATTCTGCACAAGTAAAGGGGCCGATTTTATGTGTGGGAGCGAGAAGACTGTTTTATTACAAAACCTTTTTATTATTGAATCATGCTTGCTAAGGGAGCCGATTTTGTCAAGAGGGAGCGAGAAAACAGTTTCTTGAGCAAACCTTTTATTACTGAATCATGGTCAAACAGTACACCTAAAGCGTGGTGGAACAAAGACCACGAAAAACTGCATAGGCTACATGTGGCTAATCGTAAAACGGCTAACCGTACAAACAGCATGGACGATATGGAAGCAACGCTAATAGCAACGGAAGAACGGAAGACTGGAAGAAGGCAGTGAAGGAAGCAAACAAGTAAGCTATAATAACAAAATTGAAGAGCTCAGCTCATGCCGAAATGCAAAAAGTGCCTGGAACTTTATAAGGAAAGGAAACACACGCTATCTAAAAAATTGGGCAACCGAAGACGATCGGAATTTCCTAGAACTTATTAAGAATCAAGCGAAACAAGACAGCAATGTCTGCATCAACATCCCTCCAGTCCTCGCCGTGGCAACCAATGCTAGTAATAAAAATATCGACTTTTCTTACAATCTGCCTTATCCTGAGTTTCGCCTGAAAAAATATTCACCCGAAAATTTGTCATCCGTCCATAGTAAAACCATGGAAACGAAGAGTGAAAAGTGAACCGGTTCGGGGAAAATGAAACTCATGATAAGGCTGAATAAGTTTGAAAAGCTATTAGGAAAAAAATCTACTCCAGTAGGCACAGACAGGGTTACATTCAACATGTTAAAGCAACTTACACCTGAGTCAAGGCAAGGGTTATTCACATCTATCAATGAGTATTGTTATAACAACAGGGCATTAAGTTCATGGAGACAAATTAAAGTAATCCCAATACCAAAAGTCAACAAGAGCACTGAAGATATCGATAACTATAGACCCATCTGTAGTGGCAAAAAGCATCAATATGATGATAAAGGAATCGCTGAACGCATTTATAGAGACAAACAATCTGCTACCCTAAATATGTTTCGCATATCGCAAACAGAGATCGGTAACAATGTGCATGAACGAGATGCTTCATCCCGTTGCGGAAAAAAAGAGATGCAGAAACTATGTTTTTATCCAGGGACCCAAAATAACCGTTATCACATTTTTTAAAAATAAAAAAATTAAAGACAAAATATTGTTGTTGACAGGATTTTTCAAAGTTCTTGAGGCCTCAGGACATTCTCTATAAGAATCCTTCGTGCCCTTTAATTTCCTAACTTTTTGAAAAAAGTCCAATATAAACGGTTAAAAGTTTACTTTTATTTTTTCAGTCAAATAATAACGGTTAAAATGTGACTTTTATTTTTTCCGGCAAAAATAAAAGGCTTGGCTAAATACCGAAATAGCCTTCAGTCTAAATAAAGTAAATTTGGAACCAATCGATTCGTCTCGACTTCTAGGTTTCAAAAATATATAATTTGTCGCTATTGGGCTTCTGCGATTGAACAAGCAACACAAACACTAGCTGAAGTCTGATTCATTAGGTATATGTGCAAAGATTAAGCGTACTCGTATAAACTTTTCGTATAACAAAAAGTATTGCTAGAATATGAAATTACCATAGGAATAACTGTATACCAATTCAATCGGTGTTGTTGGAATACTCGCACTTTTACTTAGGTACTATTTTCGTGACAAGTCTTTCAGGTGCGACAACAACTCTTGGTTCCTCCTACAATCTGCACGGTATGTCAGACCAGGATATTCCGTAATGTGACATCAGTCAAGTGCAACACCTGCCTTGGCTGGTGGCACTTTAGGGCATGCTGAGGTCTGCGCACCACGCGAGATTGGACGGGGAACTTCGAGGGCCCGTGTTGCGCTGCTCGGTCGCAGATCTCAACTGCGACGCCACCCACCACCACCACAGGGCGTCAACCACCTCAGCAGCACACGCAGCCAATGGCGTCGCGGCCTCCTTCGCGAAGCTCCTTCAATTTAACGGTAACGGGCTACAGAGCAATATCGAGGAGATAACCGTCTTCATGGGAAGACATGGTATATTGATAGCTGCGGTCCAAGAGACGAAGTTGCACAGCAATTCAACATTGTTGAATTGTGCCGAGTACAACGTGCACCGTCGAGATCGCGAGCGAGATAATGGTGGGAGCGATTACATGTCTAAATAACACAGGTCAACTCAACACACACAACCTCAACACAGGAATTCAACATACACAAACTAAACACACACCAACTCAACACACACTTGTTCAACACATGTGTTGGGTGTTGTAATGATCGATATTTGACGGTATTCTTTCTGCGTAGGGGGCCTTCGGCCGCACTTAGGGATAATAACCCTCACAAAGTAGAATTCTCTTTCCGTTTTGCGAAGAAAAGGGGCNCAATGAGTATTGTTATAACAACAGGGCATTAAGTTCATGGAGACAAATTAAAGTAATCCCAATACCAAAAGTCAACAAGAGCACTGAAGATATCAATAACTATAGACCCATTTCGCTCATATCTGTAGTGGCAAAAAGCATCAATATGATGATAAAGGAATCGCTGAATNCACATTTTGCAGAGAACACCTTTCTGCGTAGGCGGCCTTCGGCCGCACTTAGGGATTATAACCCTCACAAAGTAGAATTCTCTTTTTCTTTTGCGACGAAAAGAGGCTGAACACCTTTTGCAGAGAACACCTTTCTGCGTAGGCGGCCTTCGGCCTCGCTTAGGGATTATAACCCTCACAAAGTTGACGTAAGTTATNACGGGGAACTTCGAGGGCCCGTGTTGCGCTGCTCGGTCGCAGATCTCAACTGCGACGCCACCCACCGCCACCACAGGGCGTCAACTACCTCAGCAGCACACGCAGCCAATGGCGTCGCGGCCACACACATATCTCACACCCCGCATCATCACACGTCTCCCATACCACTCGAAGCTCCTTCAATTTAACGGTAACGGGCTACAGAGCAATATCGAGGAGATAACCGTCTTCATGGGAAGACATGGTATATTGATAGCTGCGGTCCAAGAGACGAAGTTGCACAGCAATTCAACATTGTTGAATTGTGCCGAGTACAACGTGCACCGTCGAGATCGCGAGCGAGATAATGGTGGGAGCGATTACATGTCTAAATAACACAGGTCAACTCAACACACACAACCTCAACACAGGAATTCAACATACACAAACTAAACACACACCAACTCAACACACACTTGTTCAACACATGTGTTGGGTGTTGTAATGATCGATATTTGACGGTATTCTTTCTGCGTAGGGGGCCTTCGGCCGCACTTAGGGATAATAACCCTCACAAAGTAGAATTCTCTTTCCGTTTTGCGAAGAAAAGGGGCTAACACATTTTGCAGAGAACACCTTTCTGCGTAGGCGGCCTTCGGCCGCACTTAGGGATTATAACCCTCACAAAGTAGAATTCTCTTTTTCTTTTGCGACGAAAAGAGGCTGAACACCTTTTGCAGAGAACACCTTTCTGCGTAGGCGGCCTTCGGCCTCGCTTAGGGATTATAACCCTCACAAAGTTGACGTAAGTTATTGTTGAACGAGCTTTTTCAGCATTGAAACTTGTTTTAACGGACTTACGTTATAATTTGTCCGACCAAAATTTGGAAACAATTTGCCTTTAAAGCTTAATAACAATATTTTATAAAGGCTGCGTTTCTTTATACATTCCGGATAATCCCATTTCACAGCCGGAATAAACAGAATGCTTTTGAAATATACGCTAACATATCATCAGGAACGTTCTAAAGAATAAGTAAACAAAAAAGTTTATTCCAAACGTTCAGAATGAATAAAGAAATTCAGCCAAAGTAAATTAACTGCTTGAATGAGAAGATTTTGTTTTTGAACGTTTTGAAATACAATAATTTGTTATTTTTTTTGAAAATTGGGAGTAGAAAAGTTTTAATTTCGATCCGCTTGAATTGCAAATTGAAGATGTCAATGCTGATACTGAAGTTTTCATATGTCCTATGTGTTTTAAATGATTTTAAATAACCAGTATAGTACGGACTTCTCGAAAACTAAAATTATTAAATCAATTCCTCATTATATTTAATAACATAGAAAACATTCAAAGAAATACTCCACGGATCTCCATTAAGAATTGGCATTTAATATGTTGCTAGCCCTGGCATCAAACGACAGCTAGTTTTGGTCTCGTTTGCTGAGTCAGAACCCAAACATCAACAAATTATATATTTTTGAAATCTAGAAGTCAAGACGAATCGATTGGTACCAAATTTATTTTATTTAGACCTAAGGTTTTTTTCTTATTTAGCTAAGCCTTTAATTTTTGCCGGAAAAAATAAAAGTCACTGTGGCAACCGGCCTAAACTCAACCAGGGTGACGGCAACCCTAAACACACACGAAAGAACGAAACAAAAGGAATCATAAAAACACAAAATGAAAGTGCACTTAACGCCTCGAAAAATATAGACATTTTAGCAGAGCGAATCAATCCACACACCGGTGAAGACGAACAATCGTTAAATACGTTTATCACATATTCTCATATTAAATAGTTCCAGTGTAATAAGTTAATTTTATTTAAGTTTCTGATTAATAAAACGTTTGACACAGTATACCCACCAACTGGTGACCCCGAGATAAAAACGGAGATATTGTGCCAAATATCGCGACAAACCACCCGGGTAAAACGCAAAGCACCTGTTGCTCTAAGAACTAGCCAACACGGACGTAGTTGCGAATAAACCCCCGCAATTGCAGTAAACGCGCATATAAAACAATTAAAATCGACATATATATATATATTTGCGTAAAAAAGAGTACTGTACAAGATAACGCCACCAAAAACCAGCGTCCGTTATAACAGTAGTCGACCATAGCGGAACACGAAGAAACGGGCATACGAGCATTGGCAACATGAATTTGGACGATAGTCAGAAGAGCGTCGGGAATCCCGCAAACGACGATAGCAGCGCTGCAGACAACGCCAACGCAAATACCAACGCAGGCGTCGACAGCGGCATACCGCAAATCAACGCGGTGTTTGGAAAATTACCGTTCCCTAAACTAAATTCCAAGTACAATATCGAATCATGGTTTATAAAGGTAGATGCATGGTTCGAATTGCACGGCTTCGGTATTCGTAAGGAGAAAGACAAATATACCGCCATCATCGCACATGCCGACGACTATATTCTCGACCAAGTCTTTGAGCTAGTTCGCAATCCACCAACCACGACCCCTTACACTACGCTAAAAATGGCCATAATCGAAAAATTCAGCGATTATGCGATGGCCCGACTAGATAGACTCACCGGTATACAGTTAGGCGATGGTAAGCCCAGCCACTTGCTGAGTCAGATGCAACGCACAAACGCCACCAAGGATGAATCCGTAATACAGCAATACTGGCTAAAGCAACTACCCGAAGCTGCTCGTGCCGTTATAGCCGGTATGCTGCAGGCTCAACCGAGTACGCCCTTACACCAACTCGCCATTACTGCCGACGCCGTACTCGACGCACTTAGCCGCGACTCCAACGCCACGGCAACAACCAGAGGGCCAGCCGTCAACGCCATCGAAACACTTACCAGCCGATTTTCTCTGCTCGAAAAAAGAATCGAAAAGCAGGACTCCGTTCTCGAGAACATAAATGCCAAGTTGCATCAGCTAATGTCTCAAAACCGCAGCCGACAGCGAGATCGTTCACAAGGTAACCCAAAACGCCAAAGCACACCACACCTCAGCTCCAAGGTAGATCAATTGCCGACATGCTGGTACCACCGCGAATACGGCACACAGGCTCGTAAATGCAGAAGTCCATGTGACTTTCCCGTCAAAAAAGCAGACAAGCCAAAAAACTAAAGGCCGCCGTAACGAAAACGCTCGACAGTTCCGGCAGCAAAACACAAACGAGTTGACAATCACAATGCGAACTGGAGGTAAAAATTTCCGAATTCACGAAATCTAAACGTTTTTTCATCCTAGATAAAATTTCGAAACAACTATTTTTGATCGACACTGGCGCGGAGGTATCCGTAATTCCACCAACACGTGCATGTCGTTTGTCAAATAGCGAAGGCAAACCACTTTTCGCAGCGAACGGCACCGTCATCAAAACCTACGGTTTAACACGCCGCACACTCGACCTAGCTCTCCAACGCAAACTCACGTGGGACTTCGTCATAGCCGAAACGCGATACGCAATTATTGGTGTCGACTCCCTTCGCCATTTCAACTTAATAATCGACATCGGGAACACGACTCTTATAGACGGAACACTATCGCGACCAGGCATCTGTAGTTTTGAAAAATCAACGACAATTAAAACCAAATACGACTCCAGCGACATAGGAAAATTGCTGCGCGAATTCAGTAAAATAACGGACCCTAACGCAATAGCCCCGTCACCAATGCAGACTGGGGTGACGCACTGCATCGAAACAAAAGGTCCACCTGTGTTCGCTCGACCTAGACGTCTCGCACCAGAAAAACTCAAAGCTGTCAGAGAGGAATTCGAATACCTCACTAGGCTCGGAATTTGTCGTCCTTCGAAAAGCTCGTATGCTTCTCCATTACATCTGGTAAAAAAAGCTAACGGTGAGTGGCGCCCATGCGGGGATTATCGAGCTCATAACGCTCAGACGGCACCGGACCGATACCCACTTCCACATATCCAGGATTTCACACACTTCCTATACCAGAAGGATGTATTCAGCAAAATTGACCTCAACCGAGCTTACCACCAAATTCCGATCGAGCCCAGCGACATCCACAAGACGGCAATAACCACGCCGTTTGGGTTATTCGAATTCACTCACATGACGTTTGGTTTATGCAACGCTGCACAAACGTTTCAAAGGTTTATGCATGCAGTTTTCCGAGGTCTGGATTTCGTGTTTGTGTATATCGACGACGTGTGCGTCGCTTCCGAAGGCATCGAACAGCACAAGCAACACTTGCGACAGGTCTTCGAACGTCTTCAACAGTTCCACCTCACCATCAACGCAGCAAAATGCGAATTTGCTCTACCACAGATCGAGTTCCTTGGGCACTTGGTCACGAAGCAAGGTATCGAGCCGCTACCCAGGAAAGTGCAGGCGATCAGCAACTTTCCATTGCCTGGAGTCGCCAAAGAATTGCGTCGATTCCTAGCAATGATAAACTTTTATCGCCGTTTTTTACCAAATGCAGTTTATCACCAAATACCACTCGTTAAACTAATTCCTGGCACCAAAAAAAGGACCGAAGATACAATTAAACACTTCAATCAATGCAAACAAGCATTGGCGAATGCAACACTGCTAGTCCACCCGGCACCAAACGCTCAAATATCGCTCAGCACGGACGCAAGTGATACGGCTATCGGCGCAGCTCTCCATCAGATCATTGGTAACGAGTTTCAACCTCTAGCATTCTTCAGCCTCAAGCTCAACGAAGCACAGCGGAGGTATAGTACCTATGACCGCGAACTGCTCGCGGTATACCAGGCCATTAAACATTTTTGCGGTATGCTGGAAGGAAGAACTTTCGAGGTGCGCACAGACCACAAGCCTCTGGTGTACGCGTTCAAGCAAAAATACGACAAAGCATCGCCACGCCAATTGCGACAGCTAGACTTTATTAGTCAGTTTACGACGAACATTATTCACGTCGCAGGCGTCGAGAACACCACAGCTGATACCCTGTCACGCATCGAAACGCTCTAATCGAAAAACGTCGACTTTAAACGAATTGCCGAAGGTCAAATGAAATGCCCTGACCTAAAAAAACTCATCGAAGGCGACACGTCCTTGCAGCTGAAAAGAATTCGTATACCAAATACGAATCACATAATCTACTGTGATACATCAACTTCAGAAGTTCGACCGTTTATACCGCAAGCGCATCGCAGATTGATTATCGAGAAAATGCATTGCATCGCACATGGTGGTGTGCGCGCAACCACCAAACTCGTCAAAGAACGCTTCGTATGGCCAAATATGGGTAAAGACATCGCCAAGGAGGTACAACACTGCCTAAGCTGCCAAAAAGCTAAGGTCAGCAGACACGTTCGCGCGCCAGCACAACAATTTTCACTGCCCGCATGCAGATTTGAACACATCAATATCGACCTCATTGGACCCCTTCCGCCGTCGGATGAGTACCAGTACTGCCTTACAATTATCGACCGGTACACGCGTTGGCCTGAAGCCGTACCGGTGAGGGACATATCAGCAGAAACAGTCGCCAGGAAACTCGTAACAGTTTGGTTTGCAAGGTTCGGGATACCAGCACGCATCACTACCGATCAGGGAAGACAGTTCGAATCTCAACTGTTCAATGAGCTGTCTCGCATGCTGGGCATAACCCACCTGCGCACAACAGCATACCATCCACAGGCAAATGGTATTATCGAGCGTTGGTACCGCTCTCTGAAAACAGCGATTGCTTGTCATGAACGCCAAGACTGGATAAAACGTCTACCACTGATCCTGCTAGGCCTACGCACAGCTTTTAAACCCGATATTGGGACAACTGCTGCACAACTAGTTTACGGTACTACATTGCGGTTACCGGGGCAGTTCTTTAGCGAAACTCAGGTAATTCGCCCACAATCAGAATTTGCCAAACAACTCGCCGACACAATGCAGAAAGTGCGCCCTACTCAAACCGCAAATCACGATGCATCTAAAACATTCGTATTCAAAAAACTCGCGGACGCAACGCATGTGTTTGTACGGCACGACAAGATGAGGCCAGCATTTCAACCAACATATGATGGTCCATACCCCGTAGTCTCAAGACATCCAAAGCACTTTACGGTACAAATCAACTGTAGCAACGTAAATATCTCCATAGATCGACTAAAGCCAGCATTCATCGAATTCAGTCAACCAGACACACAATCATCAGCAACGTCGACTCAACAAAAGTGTAGTCATCCATACGAAGTACCACCGATAGTAGATCAAACTCATTCGAATGAATCATCAACGACAACTTTGCCTCAACAAGATTCAGCATCATCGTCGGCGAAAGCATCGCCATTTAAGCAAACTACTTCGCCGGAGCCACAAACAAATCGTTCTGGACGCAGGATAAGACTCCCCGTCCGTTTCAGGACTTAAAAGTCTGGGGGGAGCAATGTGGCAACCGGCCTAAACTCAACCAGGGTGACGGCAACCCTAAACACACACGAAAGAACGAAACAAAAGGAATCATAAAAACACAAAATGAAAGTGCACTTAACGCCTCGAAAAATATAGACATTTTAGCAGAGCGAATCAATCCACACACCGGTGAAGACGAACAATCGTTAAATACGTTTATCACATATTCTCATATTAAATAGTTCCAGTGTAATAAGTTAATTTTATTTAAGTTTTTGATTAATAAAACGTTTGACACAAAACATAACACATAAAACAATAAAATAAAAGTCACAAAATAACTTTTTTCTCGAAGCTTTTATTATAAAAGTCATAACCGGTTGGGTCCCTGTTTTTATCTGGTTTTTGGACTTGTCAAACGCCTACAATAGAGTCAACTTGTGCTCACTTTATAATATTTTATTACAGATCAACATTGATACATCAATAGCTAATTGGACATACAACTTCTTCTCACAAAGGACTATTACCTTAGGAAACTCTACTGTTGAAATTACATCAGGCCTACCTCAAGCAACTTGTCAATCGCCGACACTTTTTAACATTTCCACATCCCAGCTTCATGAAATTAACGACACATAATTAAAAATTTGCCGACAATCTGGCTATTGTATCTACAAATACCAACAAAATTACAGCAGTACAAAACTTACAAAACAAAATTGAGTAATTACAGGTAAAATGTCAAATATAAATGCAGCATTAAATCTAAAATTCAACATAAAAAACCAATTTTATGCATATGTCTGCAAATAACAAACAAGCCTTCAACATACTAGTCAACGGGACTAACATTGAACAAGTTTCACATTTTAAATGGTTAGGTAGGACAATCAGCGCCAATTCCACAATCAAGGCCCACGTCAGCAATGTTAAAAAAGCAATAACATCGGGTAAGAAACTAATTTCCAAACTAACGGGAATCAAAGCAGGCATTTCATCCAACGCCTCAATAACTCTCTTCAAAACGTTTGTCTGGTCAAAGGCAGAATGCACCAGCACCAGGTAAGCTAATGCGCCGAAAGTGTACAACAAACAACTGCAGACCAGCTTGAACGAAACATTGCGGAGATGTCTCGGAGAGCCACCAAAACACCCCCACTCTGATGAGATATGCGATAGCGTATGAATTCGCGCCACTGTCCAGAACGGCGAGAGAACTAATCAAACAGTGGTTCTACAACCGAAATTCGTATCCGTTTTCCGTCAGTGTTTTGATTTTCTGATTATAAAGGGCTTTAAGTTCTAGGCGGGAAAATTTCTTTTAGTTTGTGTTAAATCGGATGCGAAGCACTTAAGGTTATCATATCTGTTAAAAGTAACGTTCGTGTATCTGTTGTTTATGATTACCTTGAATTTTTCATAGGTCTGGCTCATGGTACAATAATTACAGGTATTGATTTCCCAGAGAGTTTTGCTTCACATTGAAATTCGTGCTCCCTTATTTTCATTTTGACGCATTTCAATGTTGACTCTTTTACTTTAGTTGGCTTTGCTCTTCGTTTTCCCTCAATTTAATTTTATATATATGTATTTCTACAAATGTTTCATACCTGTTCAATGTGGATGGAAACTTCACGTCCACGTACGGTGAGCTAGCTGCATTGCCACAAGCGATCATCATTGCAAGTGACAGAGGTAATAAAAAAATTACAATATTTACCGATAGTCCGGCAGCAATCCAATCCCTAAACAGCCAAACCACCCGGAACTTCATAGTAGCGGAAAAACACAATTGGCTTCAACTGTCAAGCATTGAAAGCTTTAAAATCGTTTGGACACCCAGTCACGTAGGCATTAGGATAAATGAAATAGCTGACGAAGCAGCTAAAACAGCAATAATTCACGGCAAATCTCTACACCCTAAACTTACGCACTGTGAAGCGCTCTTACGAATTAGCAACACACTATGGACTGAAGCCAAAGCAGAATTCAAGGACAAACTACCAAAATGGGACCCAGACATAGCTGAGTTCTTTACACTAAAAAGCAGCCATGGTTCAAAAACAGAAAACTGCACCTTGAAACGTACGACGTAAAGCTACTAAACAGAATTGCCACAGGGCACACCTATGGTAAAACGTATTAAAACCATATATGTAATACTCCTATATTGGCAGAAAGAGCTAGTACCGCCCGAAAACACTACAGTACAGATATATCAATAAACACTAGGGTGGCCCTTACTTTTAAAAGTAAAAAATATTTAGCTCCCAATCTCTAATTTTATTTGAATAGCTAAAAAAATCATATGTGCAAAATTTTGGAATGATCGGACAAGCTTTAGGCGACCCTCATCGACTTGAAGTTTTCACATATATTACGTATGTATGTAGGTACGTATCAGCATCATTTAATGCCGTACAACTTTTTATCACTGCCTTATACACTTAGGGCCTTCTTCATAAAAAATAAAATAGGTTTATAGAATTCTATAAAGTGCCATTTTCATACAAATTTTCGATAATGCAATTAAAGCCTTCTTTATTTTTTATGAATTTTGGTGTTATTAATGGCTTTTTCTTTGTTCTCCATAAATCACAAGCCCTCTTGCATATTTATTTCAAAACTCAGAAATTTACATGTAGGTCTTTAAAAAAAAAAAATAAAAAAAAATCGATTTATCAGTGCCGCGGAATGCCCTATTCACAGGTACTATGTGTTAAATTGGTAATGTTCGGTTTCTACCGAAGTAGGCTAATTTTTACACTTAACTATATTGTTAGCAAATTTGCAAATCATACTTACCATTACTATTACCTATTAATTTGTTATGAAAATTTATTTGTTAATTTAAAATTTCCTTGTGGGTAAATGTACGATCACTGGATTGTGCCCTTTTCAGTAATTAGAACACATTTTTTCAAATTGTTATATGTCGGGTTCTGTTCATCGTAGAGACTTCATTGTAGACTGTCACAAAATTAATAATCTCGTCATAAAAAAAATATTTTAAAAATAGTTCTTGAAAAACTCCCATTTTTTTTAAATATGTTTTTTATAAAGAATTAGGCCCCTATTATGAGTTGCATTCGATCTTCGGCTGTGGTCGAACCAATTTTCATTCGGTATTATGGCGTTCATTCGGTGAAGAATAGCGCTGTTGTGAATTTCGTTCGTTTAGGTTGTTCACAATAGTATATTTTCACCGTTGAGAAGCTTTGTTAACAAATCGAGCAAACTAAATAGTGTTCTTATACATATGTACATAGTATGTAAATTTGTGCAAATTAAAATGAAATAAAAAAGAAAGCGAGTTTATAAAAACGTGGTAAAAATTAGTACAACGGAGTTCTGGTTCAACGATTCGTCAGAGGATGGGAGCTTAAAAAACTTTCCAGGGGTAGAAAATGTTTAAGAGAGTTTAAGTGTGGTCTTTCGAATATATTTTGACACACAATATATTTAAGAAATTTTGTGATCCAAATCTATTTAAAATATATTAAAACTATAAACAGCTCGTCCCAACAGAGTGTTGGTATTTTCTTTCATAAGTGAAACCAGCCTTTCGAGCTTGTATTTAGTATTCACGGCATGAAACTAGTAAAAATTGTTTGAAATTAGTGTCTAACCGCCAAAAAGTAAGAAAACAAAGGCAAAATCATAAATTTTTTACAATTTTCTAACACTTCGCTACACCACCGAAAGCAAAATTCTGTTCGACTGAAAATTCGATACTCAACGAAAATTTCGACACGCTTGCATAGCTCATAATACGAATTTCACTTTCAATCTTCGATAGCCAGCGAAGATCGAGAATCGAATTCAACTCATAATAAGGGCCTTAAACAAGGGTTACGATGGTGTAATTTTAAATCCCAAATTTACTGATCTTCACTATGCAAATCAACTTAAAAAAGTGGAACTGTTAATAGTTGGCTTAACTTTAGGACAATACCATCATACAGAATTCTTTGTCTTCAAAACGACGTTAGGATAAAGTCTCTACGATGAGTAGAGCCCGAGATATAATGATTTGAAGAAGTACATGAATGGTCAGAATCACGAAAAAATTCGAACTTTGACAGATAATATCTCCGAAGAAAATAAAAAAATTTCTCTAAATACCGATTTTATGAAAAAATACCCTTCAACATAGAGCAATGATGCAAAAGTAATGTAGAAAAACTAAAGAACATTGTTGTTGTAAATGATGTCGCAGAAAGAATGTTATGGTAAGCATACGATGGGAGCAGCAGTGAATGCAGGCGGCATGACACAAAGGGGTGCTCTGTGGCTAGTCATGTCGGCTGGGCTGGGTTCTTGCATTCACCACTGTTCCCTGCGTCATAGCAGAGAAAAGTCATGCTTGTCAAACATCTTCAGCTTCCGGCATGGCCGGAAGTATCGGACGGACACATAACGAAAATTCAAAAAAAAGCACAGTAAAAAAAAGCTGAAAAAAGAACGTTAAATTAAATATCGAAAATAAAATTTAAAATCAAAAAGAAACCAAGAATCTAACCAAACTAACAAAAAGAAAATAAACGAAATAAAAAAAAAACAAAGCCGAATATAAGGGCGCCACTGGTGGTGATGTGACGCCCGGTGCTGGCCCACCCTCATCCGTGGCTATCAGCGCACCCTAGTATTGATAGCCCCATTATCGAATTCCTAATGTGCCCCCCTATGGAATGAGTAAACTCAGCATTCCCATTTTTAACTTATAGTTTTATTTATAATTCATTTTCTTATAACTAAATTAATCCTATTTCTTAAAGCTAACTCCTATCATCTAAACCTGGTAAGTATATTTACTTAACCTACTAGGTTGGTATGTCTCTTAAGTCTAAAGCAAGTGTGTTAATCGCAAGAGGGTAAGATAAGTATAGGTAACTAGAACTGAGGTAAATACATGAGGTAAGTGTTTACCCTAAAGTTAAATCTAACTAAGTAAACTAAGTTAAGGCTAGCTAAGTATATCTAGTATTTTCACAAAAAAAAATGTATATCAAGTAATAGTGGGTAAATTTAAGTTAACCGGGTAAGAAAAATCAGGTAGTTAAGTCGGGTTGGTATATTTCGGAAAAGCAAGTCAGTCAGGTAAGTATTTAGTATTTTATTTTATAATATTGTGGCCACTTCGGATTTATATGATTTATTAATCGTTATTACTTTAAATTCATTTTATTTAAATTTTTATTATTAATTTTATTTCATTCCCCCTTTTTCTTTATTTATATTAGGTTAACTCAGTTAATAAATTTCGTTTTATTTTTTTGAAATTGGTATTTATCTATCTATTCAAAATTAAGGGTATTTAGGTTCAAAGACCCTTTAGCTTCACCTTTTGTAAATCTTAAAAATAAATGTTTTTTTTTTTCTTGTAGATAATTCAACCTTAATCTTTTCTATAGCTAAATTTATTTAGTACTAAATTTTATTTCTTCAATTGTATTCCTTTAACAAGTGCTCCCTTTCTTTACTTTAATTTTGGCTGCAATTTAGTTTGGCATCCCCGGAGTTCCGCATTAAGGTAGCTATGGAACGATAGAGGGAGTTCTCCTGATTGCAAATATATATACTTTTACCCGCAGCAGGCTTCTAGTTTTTAAGTTATTTGTTGTTAAAGTTTGTAAATTGAACTAACCTCTCGGCGCTATTTCACACAATAAACACTTTATTTATGTGCACACTTCGGCAAAATAGTTGCATTAAAACCCCGGCCTGCGATTTCCTCTTTAATATACAATTCTTAATTAATTAATTAAATAAAACGCGTTTATAAATGTCTTCACAAACGTTTGCACATTTCACAAACAAGCAGAAATAACAATGGCTGACAGTAACACAAAATGTATGCTACCATACGTTAAAAAAATACACAAATAAGTGCGTATAATTAGGAAGTATAAGTGTACATATATTGCTCTTATTAAAAATAATAATATTAGGATCGATAGGGGTCTTACTCCTGATCATAACGGTATTATTTTTTTCGGGTGGAAATAATATTTACTGGTGTTATTGTAGTTCAAAGTACACAAATGTAGAAAACGTACATCGTTAATTTGATAAATAATGAAAATTTTTAATAAAAAATCGCGTGATTTTTTATTACAAATTTTCGCCTGCGGCGCTTTTTCCATAAAAATCAGTACTTCGATAAATAATGAAAATTTTTAATAAAAAATCGCGTGATTTTTTATTAAAAATTTACGCCTGCAGCGCTTTTTCAATAAAAATCAATACTTCGATAAATAATAAAAATTTTTAATAAAAAATCGCGCGATTTTTTATTAAAAATTTTCGCCTGCGGCGCTT
>NW_016160605.1:4446-6855 GCF_001687245.7 Rhagoletis zephyria | reverse complement strand
ATCCTAATATTATTATTTTTAATAAGAGCAATATATGTACACTTATACTTCCTAATTATACACACTTATTTGTGTATTTTTTTAACGTATGGTAGCATACATTTTGTGTTACTGTCAGCCATTGTTATTTCTGCTTGTTTGTGAAATGTGCAAACGTTTGTGAAGACATTTATAAACGCGTTTTACTTAATTAATTAATTAAGAATTGTATATTAAAGTGGAAATCTCAGGCCGGGGTTTTAATGCAACTATTTTGAGGAGTGTGTACATAAATAAAGTGTTTATTGTGTGAAATAGCGCCGAGAGGTTAGTTCAATTTACAAACTTTAACAACAAATAACTTAAAAACTAGAGGCCTGCTGCGGCTAAAAGTATATATATTTGCAATCAGGAGAACTCCCTCTATCGTTCCATAGCTACCTTAATGCGGAACTCCGGGGATGCCAAACTAAATTGCAGCCCTTTTCGCTAGGGATGTGCGACTAGTCATTTGATCGAACAAGCTGACTAAAAGGGCCCATGTACGATACCAGCATGCTGGCTAATTGCTCAATCAAAGAATCACATATTGATCAATCAGAATCCAATCAATTTGATCGGAAACCCGAACCATTGCTGTTATATTTTGCTTTCCATACATAAAAATGTATACAAAAAAAAATAGAAAAGTAGTTATACACATGTTCATATGTACGTACATATGTATACGTATTTGTCTTTTTCAGGGGCTACATACATATGCACATATTTACGTAGCATTTACTACATAGTACGCAATTGGTTGGCATTTTATTTTTATTCACCCTCATTGCGAGAGTCGTGTCGAATGCAAGTCGTTTTTCGAGAGTCGAATCGTATCGAAAATTTCACGTCATTGCCTAAAATTTCCACTCGACTAGTGTATTAAAACGGAAAAACTTGGCAGCACTGTATAGTTTTCGACAAATTTCGTCGTTTACTTTTTTCAGCACGACAGTAAACAATGCCAATGTTGTCGAGTCGTACAATTTAGCCTAATTTACGACTTACGCAATGAGGCTGATTAATAGAAAAATATGGAATGTGCATACGAACATACATATTTGCACATACAAACATACATATTTGCACATACAAACATACATGTTTGCACATACAAACATATCCATAAAAATTGCATTTGGTTTGAAAGCAAACCGGAAAGAAATGAACAAAGTTATTCAGATTTCGATCAATTCCCTTTTTGTATGAGTAACTAGTAATTACTCAGGAACCAATTAATCCGAGTCCGATCAATCAAATTAGGCCATCAATCAGGATTATGATCAATTAAAAAACTGATTAACCGATCAATCGCAAATCCCTACTTTTCACACTTTTGCTTGCACATTTGCTGTATAGCTAATTTTTTTGGGTGATTCTCCAAAATTTTTCCACTTGTTTTCCACGCTTACCTTACTACTTCGTAAAAACGCACAGCACCTTTTCCTTAGATCCCGCAATTGGCGCTTTATTTTAATCACTTGTACACAGGTAATTCGATTAGCACATGTTTTAAAGTAAAATTTAATTTATGGCTACATTAAATCCGTTTCAAAATCAATTCTAAGCCGAAAGACGCGCGTATGAAATTTTTCACCTTTTTCTTTTCGTGAACTCCACTCGTTTAATCTGGCATACAAATGGCCGACTGTCGCGCTGTCAGCAGGTTTTATACTTTTGGACTGCGGGAATTGGAGCAGTCCCGTTATTTTTCCAATGGGAATTTGCCGCAGTGCAAAGGAGATTGTCAAAATCGAATGTTCGAGGCTGTCCGTCGTTGCCATCACCCATTTATATAACCCCGATCCGGTTGGAGAGCAGCCATTCATCAGCTCTGTTTCATCACTGGCCGTCTTCACAGGCTAATATGTATTACATACGTTCTATCAGAGGCAATATTTATGTAGGCTTTTTATATCTTCATATCACCATTTGTAAGATGGTTTTTTAAAACGTATTTTTGCCGGACTTAACCGGCAAAAAAACTTTGAAAATAGGCTATTTTACATCCAAGTACATATTAACAACCAACTTAATAGGAAACAGCTCGACTTTTGCTTTTACGCTAACGACACACGATCAACCTTGCCTTTCATTTTACAACGCTTTTATCAACTCGCAATGTTGTGCGTCCAGAAACTTTCAATGTTGTGGATCCAGAAACTTTCAATGTTGTGTGTCCGACACCATAAAGCTTTGCTTTGAAAAGTTCCTATAAAAAAGCATAGTGCATAGGGCGACATCTGTAGTGAATAGGGCGAGGTTGATGACATCTAGATGTCGCCCTATGTACTACGTTTGCTACAGCGGAAATAGACGACACGCCATTTCTTTAAATAAAATTAATTGGTGCTCGTTTGTATGTACATACATATGTAAATGCATGTG
>NW_016160605.1:0-3327 GCF_001687245.7 Rhagoletis zephyria | reverse complement strand
ATGGGACTGAGAAATATTATTTTCTACTTTTTAGTCCATTTATAAAAGCGTTGTATATTAAAATTTTTTTTAATATTATTTATTCTCACACACATTGCTTGTCAAGAATCGTGAAATTTGAAGGCCATTATTGTAAGTATTTATACTTTGTGCGGCGCCCTGTAACCCATAACAAACCTGCTTCACTTCACGACACGTCACAGAAGCGAACAGGAAAAAGGGTTAACTGTCTTCGCAAGGCCTCAGGCACGAGAATTAGGTGGTAAAATCACAAGAACGTGGGGCACGACTCACCTCTGAGATATAGTCTCAAAAAAAAAATAAAAATTAAGTCTTTAGCCGGGCAAAATAATAACACCTCCTAGTTACGTCAGGTGGCAGTTAGGGTTCGTCCGACTCAGTATTGGTAGTCTAAAAGTTAAGTTTGATGTTACGAAAATACCGAAGTCAACGCATTTACTGTATTCCGCGTCAGTATTCGCTTGTAATGCTGGGTGGACTCGTTATGGTGTAGTCGGTCTCTGGAGCAATACTTCTACGGATTTAGTCAGTACTCAGTCGGCTCCTAACATTCTTGTATTTGCAATCAATAAATTTAATGATTTAAAATGTTCAATTCCGGGTTTCGGTAAGTCAAGGTGGTTTTCGTTCTTCTGGTAGAAGAGATAAAAGTTAGGTCAGAGTTTGCTTAGCATACTAGACTCGGAACTCAATCCCGGTTGTGACTAAGTATGGGTTGAATTAGCGTTCTTTTCGAAATGCTTGAGTCAGAATTATACCGAGTAAACTCTGGGAAAAAAATTCAAGTCCGGTGTTGCGGTGGTTCTCTATTGTTTTAGGCCAGAGAAGCCTACCCCCCCATAGTGCCGAACTTAGTCGGTCTTTACACCCTGCCAACCCCCCCTTCCCTCCCCCCTTCCCTCCCCCCTTCACTAGTTCAACACCGCTAAGAAGAACACAGGGTAGGCTGCCCTGAAAGGACACTTGGCCGCGAGTTTATAGCCGTCCGGCGGCTGGGAACAACGTGTTTATATTTATTTTGTTTCCTATTAGTTATTGCGGCCCAAGAGACATTTTCTTAATGGAGAACTCGTCAAAACTCCGAAATGAAGTAGTCATTTTGATCAGGAGAACTCGTCAAAACTCCGAAAGGCATTAGACATTTTGATAAGGAGAACTCGTCAAAACTCCTAAAAGACCATCCTAATGGGAGTGCGGATTGTCAGGCAGTTCACGACTCCCGGTGGGAGCGCGCGTGAACGTCCTATGAATATAGATGCTCGGGGAGGATACTGGACAGTTTGTCCCCGACTGCCAAAGCGCCCAGTGAAAAGGATAGTAAGAGAAAAAAATATACTCTATTCACATTCGTTGGCTAGAGTTAGCCACCCCTAATTGCCGAACTTAGTCGGTCTTCACAGTACGGCCCCTCCGCTAGTCCAGTAGCTCGTTTCTGTTCCGATTCTCTACCTGGGCGAATTCATATATGAACTCGCCGCCTTGTTCTCTACTGCTAAGGAGTTGTAATGAATGACGTATATTCCCTACCAGCAGAGAAATGATCGGTCGGGAAGAGTTACAGAAGCGAGTTACAGCCCTACATGACTTAACTTCGAGGAAAAGCCATGCAAAGTCGGACCCCGGGCAGTCTGCGGGCGGTCAAGGTTTTACCCTATCGCTAAGTTTAATATTTGCAAAAACGTGTATATATATAAATTTGAGAAAAAAAGTGATTATTAAATTTTGGAAAAAAACTACTTTACTTTCGGATCGCTCTTCGTGACGGATGACATTGTCACGGCCGGATGTCAGATGCATGGAACCTACCGACGCATGTTGTATCATATTTTGTCCAAATAACGCGTAGTAAGGCGAGCTCTGTTTTGACGTATGGTAATCGCTTCTTAAAACCGACAGAATTTCGGGAATATGTTTGTCCCAGTCCATGTGATCTTGTTTGTCTTTCAGGAATATTCTAACTTTAGAAACAATCTCTCTGTTCACTTCTTCAGAGGCGTTAGCCTGCGGTGAGTATAACCCCGTCTTAATGTGAACAACCCCATTGTTTTCAAAAAACTGCTGCATCTCCTTCGAAATTAATTGCTTCCCGTTATCACTATGGACGAATTGAGGGACCCCGAAAGCTGGAAAAATCTCTGTACTAAAGAGGCTAATTACGTTTTCCGACATCGCGTTTTGTATCGCCTTCAAAAATACGTATTTGGAAAAATGGTCTGGCACTATGAACAAAAACTGGTTTCTTCGCTTTTAACCTCGTTAGGGTCCTAAGAAATCGCAATAAGGACGCTGGAATGGCCTCTCAGATACGAAGGCATTGCCCATAGGTAGTCTGGACACTTGATTGGTGGCTTTTACGGCTTTGCAGGTTTCGCAATGGTTTACTTAGAGGCGTATGTCCTTTGCCATTTGCGGCTAAAAATATTTCTGCCGAACACGCTCTAAAGTCTTTTGCCAACCTCCATGGTAACTAGTATTGGAATCATGTGAGCATTTGACTGCTAGCTCCGTCAGCCCTTCCGGTAACCACAAACGCCAGAGCGAATCCTCTTCCTTTTCCGCACCTCTTCAAAACATCACTCTTTTGTAAACTCTATCGTCGACAAAGCGTATATCGGGTAACCCAACGCCGTCGAATTCCGGTGATGCCAAGTCAATTTCCAGAGGTGTGGTAGAAGACAATTCGTCCACGTCAAAACGCGAAAGGATGTCCGGCACAACATTCAATGATCCTTCGCGATGCTCCCTCCTAAAGTTTTATCTTTGCAAAAGAAGCGACCATCTTGCTAGCCTGCCACTCAAGTCTTTTTGTGTCATTAGCCACTTGAGACTTGAATGGTCAGTAATTATTCGAAAAGGCAATCCTTCTATAAATGGTCTGAAACGCTTAACGCTAACTATTGCGGCGAGGCATTCCAGCTCGGTGACCGTATAATTCCGCNCTATTTTGGATGCATCACATTAAATTACGAATTCTTTAGTAAAATCTGGTTGTGCCAGGACAGGCGCTGAACAGAGTGCAACTTTAAGCTTTCCAAATGCTTCACTTGCCTCAGGAGTTAATTTAAATGGACCAGGTGACTTTCGCAGGCAATCTGTCATGGGGCCCGCCAAATCTGTAAAATTGGTAATAAACGACCTGTACCAATTTGCCATTCCTATAAACCTACGAACCTGACGAGGAGACTTTGGAATCGGAAAATCCTTTATCGCATCAATCTTGCCTGGGTCTACTTTCAAACAACCATTCCCTATAAAGCACCCGAGATACCGAATTTCCTTCTGGCAGAACTTGCTCTTCTTCACGTT
>NW_016160604.1:49889-62034 GCF_001687245.7 Rhagoletis zephyria | reverse complement strand
TCAAAAGTGAGCTGAAAAGAAATAATTTTAAAACCAGATCTTCACTACTCTATTCCCCCTGCACTATTTTACCTCATATTTCGCTTCGTCACACGCACAGCATGGATCTACAATACTGGGCTGTGTGTCCACATCATCGACTTCCTCTTCGCATATGCGCTTGGTCAAAAAACCATCATCCATAAACCAAACGTCCCGATGCTGTATAACTGTAGCTTTGATGAGCACACAGCCATTACCTGTAGTCGTGGGCGCCACCCAGGTGACTTCGACGCGTGTCTTCACATTAGTATTGGTATTCTCAACAAGATTGGGACAGCGTGGACTAAAGCGTGTCTCTGCCAAATCTGTGATCTCAAAGTAGCCAACCGTGCCAAAATCCGCCTGCCCATCAGCTTCATTGGTGCTCTCTAATGCCAGTATGAAGCTGATGAAAGTTAAGTCATTGTAAGCGGTAAGTGAGACTGTAGGTGTCAGAGACAGAGAAAAAATTGTTATGTTTACTATTTGAATACAAATATTTGCATTCGCTCATATCTACCATTGTATTTCTGGCCTGGTATATATGTTTGTGGATTTCCGGCTATCGACACCATATAACTCTCGTCCACTGGCGATTTGGGTGTTGTCGTGCCGGGCGGTATACGGGTGCAGGCAAGCGCTATGTTAATTGTCGCAGAAATGGAAATCATCAACGCTAACCAATTCATTTTGCTCCACTCGGTTTGTAGCTGGATTGTAGAGGGTATCTTTTGGCGAGATAAAAGCGTTTTACTTATTATTGTTCGGCGCGTCTTTTGTGAAAACGGATACGGCAATAAATATTTAAATATTGCGCTGCAAACATAAAACGTGGCATTGTAGCGTTAGTCCATTACTTTAGTTGAAAAGTTAAGATATTTTTGCATATAATTTTAAGATATTTTAAGCTCTACAAGGAACCAATTCAGAAACTCGCCATAATTCGTATTATAGCATTGCAGGGTTTGAGCCGGCAACGGCGAATAGATCAAGGTTCTGAGGTCTAGACCTATAATGATCTCAAATGAGTGGAACAAGCTAGCAAGCGTCCAAAAAATGTATCTTCTTTTTAGAGGAGGCTTACAAAAGGGACAACTCTCTGCGTTTACGACATATAGAAGGGAATATTTGTGTCAAATCTATTGCGAATGAGTTACCTATCCCTCAACAGTTTTTTTGGATTTAATACAGAGTCAAGGAAGTTGAAAAAAGGTGAAGGAAACTACCTATTACCAAAAAATCTCCGGTATTAATTTGTATTACTCAAGCCGAGATTTGCCGATAATCGTTGGAGATTTGCTCAGTAGCAAAGACTTCGGCTCCAGTACGAAGCGACTGTCAACTAAGCTAACTGATATCAGCGCCGCATGGTTGTGGCCTCTAACAAAGCTTTGTATGTATGTACATTAGGGTGTTCCAAAAAGAGTAAAGTCGTAATATTAATGCTCTCCCCTTTTAGGATTGTTCTATGATGAAAAAAATTTATACCCATTTTTTTTATTTTGAAATCAAAAAATATTTAGGGGTCGCTCAAAGCGCTCAAAGTTTCCCATGTATTTGTATGTATGGATTCTTGAAAATCAGTATTTTTTGATCGGAAAAACTCTGGTACTCTTCAGAAGACTTCCAATAATAATACCGAATTTTTTATTTATTGGTGCTACCATAGCATTTTTGGCGTTTTTGACGGACCTATAAATTATAGTTACTATGAAAAAATGGCTAAATAAACAATTGGGTATTATTATAGGAAATCTCCTGCAGAGAGGCAGAGTTTTCCGACCGAAAAATATTTAATTTTAAGAATTCTATACCATACNTATAGGAAATCTCCTGCAGAGAGGCAGAGTTTTCCGACCGAAAAATATTTAATTTTAAGAATTCTATACCATACATACATGGAAAACTTTGAGCGTTTTGAGCGACCTCTAAATATTTTTTGATTTCAAAATAAAAAAATGGGTATATTTTTTCCGTATAGAACAATCCGAGTAGGTGAGAGCATACAAATTCCGACTTTACTTTTTCTCATGCATTTTTGGACCACCCTAATGTACATATGTGCTTTTAAGGATGCCTTTTAAAAAGTAGTGATCTTTTGCCCTGAAATGCAAATCATAGACTTGGTGCGATAGAATATTACATACTAGAAGGACAAACCGATCTTCGTGTGTGATCAACCAACGATTGATGGGCCACATTTAGGCATCTATAGATCCAATACTCCACGGGACAACGTGCGGTAATTTAGGGCTACGGACAAATACTGGATGTTTTCCAGAACGAGAGAAATAGATTTACCTGGTTAAATTAACAGTGCAATTCTGGCTAAGATTGTTGAAGGTCTTTTGTAAGACAATTGAAAGACAGTAGGTAGAAAGTTTGAACGATTTTGTTTATCCTGGCACGAACGTCTTACAAAAAAAGCCCCTTTGCCAACTTTCATCGCGCAAATCTCTTTTGCGTAGGGACTACACGCACTCAGTTTGTTTTTACTGTTACCGTTATTTCATATAATTTACATTCCTATCGATCAAAGCTATTGATATTATTATTCCAACCATATACATATATGTTTGAAGTAATTTGTATCCAATCGATGTTTTTTTACCGCTTCACAGAACATTTAAATAGTTATAAAGGCAATTAAAATGAACTTTAAGACAAATTCGCGCTCGATTATATAAGAGAAAAGGATAAAACCAAATAAATTTTTTTTATGCGCTACAAACATGCAAATGAACGACTTTTTATTGCCTAATAATGCCAGTAGCACTAATTAAGTACTATCAAGTAATTGTAATGCCAATTAAAAATTTTGCAAAATAATATATTTCAATATTTCCAGAAGCATCTCGTAGCACTTGTTGTGCATAAAATTAATTGAGAAATACGCAAAAACTATTTTTAGTTCATACACGTGGTGTAAACAATTTATTTATTGCATTTTGTTATACAATTTTCATCACTTTTACACAATATTTTTTTGTTGCTAATTCGCGGCTAGGAATTACCGACACTTTTTCGAAAACAATTCCAAAACTAATCAACAGGCATGCATATAAATGCATTTGTGTAAAAATTTAGATACACACATACTCGTACATTAGGGTGGCCCAAACATGCATGTGCTCTCATCCCCTAGGATTGTTCGAAATCAAAAAATATTTACAGGTTGCTCAAGGACTAAAAATTTTCCACGTTATATATATGGGAAAAACCACTTTTCGTAGAAATGCCATAGAATTCTTGAAAATCAAAATTTTTCGATCGGGAAACTCTGTTTCCCTTCAGGAGACCTCCAATAATAATACTTATTATTGAAAGTCTATATTTTGCGATCGCAAAACTCGATTTTTCTGAGAAGACTTCCAATAGTAGTGCCGAATTTTTTTAGATTACCATTTTTTAACACTAACGATATTTTTAGATCCCCAAAAAACCACAAAAAATGCAATGGCGGACCCATAAAAAATCGTTCGTATTAAAAATGTTAAAATAAACGATTAAGCACCGTTTTCTGAAGTAACCTTTAACTTTAAAGCTCACTTTATATTTAAAGGTTGGATTAAAAGTAAAGCTATGTCTAAAGTTAAGCATTTCTGCTATCGGTTTTAAATGTTTATTTTTTGATTTCAAAATAAAAAACAGGTGAAAGCATTAAAATTCCGACCTTACTATTTTTTTGGACCACCCAAATGTACATAGTTATGTCAGCACACTTTTACGTCTGGTCGTTGGCACATTAGAATTGATTAAATGTAATTCAATCTAATTTATAACGCAGCTGCATACGTACATATATACATACATATCTAAGTTTGCATGTAATTTTCGTTTTTTTTTAATACACGGAAAAGTTTCGCCACACTTTCAACGCGCCTCAACATTTGTGCGGCTTCCGGGCGGCGAAAAATTTGCAAAGTCCACAA
This sequence comes from Rhagoletis zephyria, assembly GCF_001687245.7. Lineage (NCBI taxonomy): Eukaryota > Metazoa > Arthropoda > Insecta > Diptera > Tephritidae > Rhagoletis > Rhagoletis zephyria. The sequence continues at coordinate 58,081 of NW_016160604.1, read as the reverse complement.
AATACCGTTCGTTCTATTCGTTTCAGAACACAATTTTACCTTTTAAATTTTTAACTGCTATTATTTAGATTTTGTTAATTTTTAATAATCTTTTCTTGCAATAAAAATTAATTAAAATAACAAAATCCCGTCGCCACACTTTCGCTTCAAGTATCCGTACTTGTGCAAGTTTTGCGCGTTTTTCGACTCGTCTGCTCTCCAGTTGAACTGCAACTAAGGTGCCATTGCACTATCAATTGGTGAATGCATGTCTGCGGGTGTCTGGAGCTCTTCCATGTGCTGCTCAAGTATGAGTTACGCGCTCATCTCAACCCTTTTGTTACATTAAGTGCCACATAAATACTTGGCAATTGAGAAACAACACCAACAGCAGCTGCTGTAGTTGCGGTGAAACTTGTTTAGTCGGGTGAACTGATGAATTCACATCATTAAAGGGGCTTTAGAAGTGCACATGTGAGGCTACCCTTACCACGCTCGCGTACCTAAACTGAAATCCACCCGCCATCTCTTTAGTACGATAGACTGCAGGCGGTTCTATTTATTGAGTCTCTCTTTTGATGTGCTAGAAATAATGAGCTTTAGTGAGCATCTATTTAGCAACTGAAGCTTAAATTCAATCTGCTGCACTACAAGTAGTGGTATTCATTTTTACGCGTAAATAAGATTTCAAGCATTGATTATAATGCTGAGTACGGGCAACCATTGAAGCAATGTGTTTAGGCAGCCTGTTCTTCTTGTTCAATACACACGAGGCAACCATTGCGGCAACCTCAGTAGTGTGTGCTCTGTTATGAAATGAACAAACGCACACTGGGGCCGTCCCATATAAGCGGGTGCTCAAAATTCTGAAATCATTTTCTTTTCATTAGACTCGCTTGAAATACTTTTTAAGAGTAAATTTTTGACGTCTTAACCCATTATTGATCATGCATTAACCCATTGGTGACCCAGATTTTTTTAATATCTTATGTTAAGTTAATTTGATTTCATTATTGTGCAAATTATGAATAATTTACCCATTTACGACTTTGACTTAACGCATTGATGACCATATTTATTTATTTATAGAGTATTTCCCCAGCTAATTTTATTAAAAATAGGTAAGTTTAGGTTACAATATAATATAGTCCTTTATATTTTAGGATAGCTTTATCAATGAATTCGCAATACTTAAAACTAAGTTAAAAGCGATAAAATGTACTAACAGTAACAAAGTGTGCATTTTTTATAATCACTAGGAAAGAGCATGAAACAGGTGAAGTCATTTATATAGAGATCAGTTAGATAGTAAAAGACAGGAAATACTAGATACAATAATTTACGTTTCAATGTAAAACATAAAGGGCTAAATGCATGGTCAAAACAAAGATGAAAGTAAAAATAATTTCAGCTCTCTGAAAACACCTTTTTTATAAAAAATTGTCAAAAAAGTCGAAATTATTTTTAGTTTCGTCTTTGATTTGACTATGAATATGCCCCATTATATTTTAAATTTAAAAGCAAGTAATACATCTAATTAAAAACATTAATTAATTAAAAAATCAGCTATATCTTTATAAAAAAATAAACAATTAAAATAAAATACAAAACAAGCAATTTTTAAGCAAAAATCAAACGACTTCATTTCTCATATAAAAATTTAAGATTATCGTTAATTTCTTCTTGATCCAATTATCGGATCTAAAGGATTAGTATGGGACCACCCTTGAGACACCATCTTTCCGATGAAAAAAGAATTATCGAAATCGGTTAACGTGGCCCAAAGTTATGCGGTAACATACATACATAAAAAAAAAAAAAATCCAACGAACTGATAACCTCCTCCTTTTTTTGAAGTCGGTTAATAAAATAAATAGTCAAAAATAGTCAAGTTTCTTTTCATTATGTGGGTCTCGTATAGTTACCCTACGCACTATTAAAAGGGTTTTGAGTATGAACTTTTGTAACCCATTTAATTGTAGTACATTAAAGTGCAAATAGCTAGGACACCTTCACCAAAATACTTGCCAAAAATCAACGGTATGTCCTAGCTACTTCAAACTTGGACTCAAAATCTTTTTTTAAATATCTAATCAATAACATCGATATTTTTACGAAGTTCGAAACTCAGCTTTATTAGATTTTTGCTAAGAAATAAACTATATTTTTATAAAAAAGATAATTAAAATTAAATAAAGATAGAAAAATAGTCAAAACTTGTCAATATGTGGGTGCCTTATAGTTATGATAAGTACTATATAATGAAAACTGTGACACTTATTCCTCATAGTCGGAATCTAAATCCCATCCATGCCCCGTTAAACTAATATTATTCGCTTCAAGTTCTACTAAGTAACTCCACACTGGCAACAAGTGCGAGCTAGTAATCGTAGGGTCTAATGAAACTAGCAATCTATTAAAAACGTCTCCTAAATTGTCAGCGCGACCCGTTTTCCTACTATAGATCTCTCTAAAGTTTTTAAAGTCCTTGCTTGAAATAAATCCGTTTCTCACTAAAGATTTTACAGTCCTTTTTAGAACTAAATCCTCTTTTTATTTATTGAGCAACCTCAAAATAATAATCAGTTTAAGTTCGAAATGAAACAGAATCAAACTTAACCAGAAGTATATGTTTTTGTGTTTAATTAAAATCGAAGTGGAATTTTTAAAACCAATTTATTTAGAAATGCGCAAAGTGCTTTGGTTTTGAACCCGGATTCTTAGTAAGGAAGGAACATACTATATTGCAGTACTGTCAATTTTCAAAGTGCTTTGCACATTTAAAAAAAAGAAGTGATTTTGAAAATTAAACTTACAAAAGACAGAGGTTAGTTTAGTTTTTTTTTAATCATAAATTTTTTTAAACATATAATTTCAAACAAAATACACCAAAAGAATAAATAAGCTTCATTTTAAGTAATGGAAAAAACACAATAACGAAATATAATACCGCTTTCTTACAGTAACAATTTAAATTTCACATTTTGATTTCTCAGTTTGGAAAAAAAAGTTTTTTGTTCAAATTCGTAAAGTTTGGACACGCATATCCCCCAGCCGAAAAACTATAAAAAGGTGAAAACCTACCCCCCGATGTAGAATTTAATGGGGAATAAACCTGCGTTTTTATTTTTCAAAAAAAACATTTTTTAAAAATTGAATTTTGAGCAGGCTTAGCCCCAGTATGCGGCAGTCGAGATGGGGCGATTTTCCATTCAGCCGCCGATATGCTCTTGATTTTTTGGGTCTTAGGGAAACCATATACTCTTGCAAGATAGTTGTATCTGCCGCATCTTAAATCAGAGATCCCAAATCTTTTTACTTACGACCGCTGCAAACACTTGGAAACGAATTAAGGAATTTTTTTTCATATGTTGTTAATTTAAAAGTTAAAGCATTCCTTTGAGTAAAATTCAACTGAATGTCAGTGAAAAATTTTTATTATATTTTTTTACAATACAAAAAATTTTTTCTCGCATAGCGTATATTTTAAATTAATTTCTTCTTAAGGCCAAATTGGAAGCGAAACTTAGTTGAAAACAAAACAAATTTCAATACCAAAAAAAATTTTGCAGAAATGGATGTTTCGCCAAGCAGAAATAGTGCAGGCAGTGACGGCAAACTCGGTAAGTACGCACCAGATGCATAATGTTGCATACTTTTCTGCGTTGCGAAATAACTACACAAATGTATTGCAATTTTCGCAGTATCAAACTCATTACCGCCTGGTCGTAAGGATCTATCCAAATCCATACCTAAATTAACTGGTGAACTAATTTTCAAGCAAAAGAACGAGTCCACGAAACCGCCACCAGCAACGGAGGTTGTAGCAGTCGAGGGTGCCGCCAATGTTACCAGCAGCAGCAATACCATAACTCTCGAACCCACACCCGTTCCCACGCTCACCAGCACTACCGAAAGCAAACCGCACTTAGCTAGATCAAAAACTGTGAGTATAATCGCACTCGAGGGGGAAAAGTTCCACGCTAGAATGCTTTTCAATTCAACTCGTTTAGAATTGAATGAAAATTGTATTTTCTTTGTATTATTTGTGTATATTTTTATTATTATTGTCGATATATTTAGTTGGCGTCTGCGCAAAATACCGTATACACGAAAATACCCATGAAGCGCGCGGTACGTACACGAAATTTTTAGGGGTAATGCGCAACGTATAGAGTCTCTTATCCGAAATGTTGTTTCTTTCTACAGACCGGTACCAGTGCAACCACAAAGACCGTAATTACGCCCCGATACAATCAACGTCAACAAATGCGTTCCGCCTCTAAGATCAGTTTGACCATCAAAGAGTTGGGTGGCGGTGGCACGAAAGTAGACTCCAATGTTTCCAAATTGAGTTTTAAGGCGAATACCTCAACGAATCTGAAGCCGCCTTCACACTTGAAAGCGCAAACCACGCGCGGCAATGTAGGCGCTAGAATTTCGAAGAGGAGCGGTAGGAGCATGACGCATTCAATACAACCGAAGTACGTTTGTTCACAGTTTCTTCTTTATCCCCCACTCTTAGCCAGCGCCATTTCCTGCCACAGTAACAGTGAAATTCGAAAAGCTGACGAACCGCTACAGCAGCTCACCAAAATTAGCTCATCTGCCGGCGATCACGAAAGCAGTGGTAGTGGACAAATACTGAGCGCGCGCGAACGCGTTGCTGAGAATAACAAACTCAAGGTATTCGAGGGCCTACAGCGCAAGTTGCAAGACATGCAAACAGATTTTATGCTGAAGTTCGAGACGCTCAAGTTGACATCGCCCGATAAATTGAAGGCAGATTATAAATTCATAACAATGGTTAAGAATGATGAATACAAGTTATTGCTGAAGGAGGATCACATGTTGAAGATGCCAAAGAAGTTGCGTAAGTTTTGATGCGTACCCTCGCGTCTTCGATAATTGCCCCTACTTTGACATTCCAGCGGCGGACTCTGTGAACGATTTCAAAGAAAAAGTACGCGCCGCAGTGAATGGTTGCCTTATGTGCCTGATGGATAACCTAAAGGAGCTGCAATCGGCGAAGGGTGAAGGGGCAGAGCGTACGCTGAATTTGGAAGAAACGCATAATAAGTTGGAAAACGATCAGGTAATTTAAGTTGCAGTGAAAGCTATAAAACGAAAAAGTTTTCAATGTGTAAGCTTATTTGCTCAAACTGCAGCGCTCTCCTTTTTGCAGTGTAAAAAATTGCATGATCTTTTTGAGTGCGTGAATTCGTTAGCCAATGCCAGGGATACCGAGATGGATGCGCAGATTGTTAAAATGCAGAAGGAAATACAGGTGAAAGCTTGCAACATTGCATATGTATTTAACTTTAAGCACCTTTAGATTTGGTTTCTCACAAACAACTAGGAGGGCAAAAAAGCTCTACAACTGTCCGAGAAGCGTTTAGCCGAAATAAAAGCTGTACACACGGAGGAATTAGAAGCTTTGCAGAAAGAGTTAAAGGAAAAGACTGATGCCGATGTAGCGAAGCGGGAAACGCAAATTGCTGAGGTTTGTTTGGAGTATCTTCACTTTTTTTCCTTTTAATTCATAATTTTTTTTCACCCCCCAATCAGTTGAATCGAAAGCTGCGCAGTTTAGAGAAACAACATGACAAATTGAAAACCACATTACAACAGAATACTGAAGAGTGTACCCACGAACATACCGAGAAGGCGAAACTTTTGGATGAACTTAAAAGCTGTAAGGAAAGGTAAGTGTTCGTTGCAGTCTAGGGCGGAGTGACTTCAAAAACTTACTAGCATGAACACTATTGAGGTTACATAATCTTCTTACCAGCTCAATTGAGTCCAAAATAGACTACCAGAAAGTGGACGCTTCTAAGTCGTGTGTAAGAAAGTAATGTACCTGATGAGGGTACAAAAACTTAAATGTGTGTTAAATGTCCCAAGTGCGCTGAGCGGTTCAAAACAAGGTAGTTTTCGAGTAGCCGGGCATCAGACAAAAAATGGGAACCAAATTTCAAAAAATATGATTATCCAAGATTTTTGTACGTGCTTTTTTTCATGGTGAAAATTTGAAACGAAAATTTATTTGTCATTCTTCTCAATTATGGTAAATTTTAATTTTGTTTTTAATCATCTCAATCGAAAGATCAGATCTTCTTATGTAAAAATCATTAATAAAAAGGGGTCGCGTCACGTCGGCACCGTTCGCTTGGACGAATTAGAATATCATACTGTGACAGCAGATTTTTACAAAATTTTCATTTAAACTCGCTATTTCTCAGACGTGTCGGCCACTATGGTGTAGTGGTAAGCAGTGCGCGCTTCCACTCCGCAGCACCAGGGTTCAAACCCTGGTCAAAGCAACATCGCAAAAATATAGAAAAAAAAAGTTTTTTCTTAACAGCGGTCGTCTCTCGGCAGGCAATGGCAAACCTCCGACTGTATTTCTGCCATGCTGTGATCACAAGGTTTTCAAACTTTTTTATTAGAATTGAGAGGGTGTTTTTTTAATGCAAAAGTTAGGTTATAAATTTAATTTTTTTTATACAATGTTGTAGATGAATATTTAAGGAAGTATTTGTGAAATTTTCAGATTCAAAGATCAAGTAGCTCCAAAGCTATAACACTTTTCATTATTAAAATCTAGAGAAATCTAACTTTTTCGAATTTTTATTCCCGTTTTTTGTCTGATTCCCATGTAGTCGAAAAGTAGCTTGCTTTGCACCGCTCAGCGCGATTGGGCCAGTTGACGTGAATTGACCCATATTCTAAGGAAATACTTAAGCTTTTCAACTACAATCAGTGGTTTGGTGTTGTCTGTAACATTTTCTAGCATTCAGCAAACGCTGGACTGTAGTGTATCTGGAAGCAGAGTATATGTAAGTAGTTTGATAAAACCAGCGAATTTTGAGTTTTGTTTAGGATCTGAAGACTGCATAATTTCTATAGAATCTTTTCCGCAATGACGGCGAACCATTGCCGTATATCGATTAAGGTCACCCGTTCTCTGCTTATCGAATTGAGGGTTAATTTCAGCGAGGACCTTCACGTAAGAAGTCGCTTGCAGAAAACGATCTAAAATTTCTTTCTGTTAGAAAGCTATCGACTCGATTCAAACATTAACTTTCTGAAGTAATGCCTATATGCGGTAGCATCACAAGTAGTAATCACATCGTCTGATGCGTTTTATGAGGGTACCTGCCGACGACGGCTTAACCAAACGGTGCTCAGCTCACGGTGGCATAAGCTGAGGAGGAAAACAAGTTACCAGTTGCTACTACCAGCCTAATGGGATTGTTGNGATCGCTCCTGGTTCGAAAATACCTATTTCAGCAAATTGTCGAAAACGCCCAATTTGAGAATTTGGTTGAAGAACGCCCTATCTCAAAATTTGGTTCAAAACTGCTCTATCTCAGCTGCCACTTCGAAAACCACCTAACCCAATATAAATACAATACATCTGCAGCTGAGATAGCGTGTTTCTGAACCATTCGCGGAGATCGAGCGTTCTTCAACCAAATTGTGAGATAAGAAATTCTGAAATAAGCCTTTTTACAACCGTTTGCTGAGATAGGGCGGTCTTTCACTCAGCCGCCGATATGTAAATAATCACTTAACAACTCGAGAAGGCTGTTGATGCCTGGCACGTGGCCATCATGCCCAAAATCAACAACATTGGCGGGTTCTATGATTAACTCGGCATAGCAGCTTCGTCCAAAAACGATCATCCAGCAGAAATCCCCTCAATTATGTTAAGAGTCTAATTTTTAAATCTTCCTCCACCCTCAAAGCCGTAGCCCTACATCTATTAGTTGTCAATTGATAATCAAAAACTCAAATTCGCAGATTTCAATACATTTTCTCGGTCTACCAAGTTGGACTTCCTAAGGAGTTTGACTTATGCAGTGTGCGGCTCAATAAGTGAGCGATATTCTCTAGGTAAGTTGTAATCTCAGCGTCAGATATGGATATCGTTATTTTAATATAGAAAGGCAATATCTAGCATTTTGGTTTCTTTACAAAAACGAAAGTTCCAAATATCTTTAAATCACTGGGGAAACATTTTTTTTTATGCAGCACAAGTTGTTTTTCAATTCTATCAGAAGAGCTTTAGGTTTTGAACATTTTGAACAGTATTCGTGATCTAACCCACAGCCTGTCCTATTCTTATTTGGTAGTTATACTTTGAGTGGAGATTGATTGAGAGAGTTTCTTTTTGTGTGGTCAGATCATATATGTCTGGCCCCGACGTA
>NW_016160604.1:8365-49789 GCF_001687245.7 Rhagoletis zephyria | reverse complement strand
AATTTTGAGTTTTGTTTAGGATCTGAAGACTGCATAATTTCTATAGAATTTTTTCCGCAATGACGGCGAACCATTGCCGTATATCGATTAAGGTCACCCGTTCTCTGCTTATCGAATTGAGGGTTAATATCAGCGAGGACCTTCACGTAAGAAGTCGCTTGCAGAAAACGATCTAAAATTTCTTTCTGATAGAAAGCTATCGACTCGATTCAAACATTAACTTTCTGAAGTAATGCCTATATGAGGTAGCATCACAAGTAGTAATCACATCGTCTGATGCGTTTTATGAGGGTACAGGCCGACGATGGTTCAACCAAACGGTGCTCAGCTCACGGTGGCATAAGCTGAGGAGGAAAACAAGTTACCAGTTGCTACTACCAGTCTAATGGGATTGTTAATTGTCGGAATTACAGGGCCATCGAGGAGGCCTGGTCGCAAGTATTGAATANGTTGAAGAACGCCCTATCTCAAAATTTGGTTCAAAACTGCTCTATCTCAGCTGCCACTTCGAAAACCACCTAACCCAATATAAATACAATACATCTGCAGCTGAGATAGCGTGTTTCTGAACCATTCGCGGAGATCGAGCGTTCTTCAACCAAATTGTGAGATAAGACATTCTGAAATAAGCCTTTTTACAACCGTTTGCTGAGATAGGGCGGTCTTTCACTCAGCCGCCGATATGTAAATAACCACTTAACAACTCGAGAAGGCTGCTGATGCTTGGCACGTGGCCATCATACCCAAAATCCACAACATTGGTGGGTTCTATGATTAACTCGGCATAGCAGCTTCGTCCAAAAACGATCATCCAGCAGAAATCCCCTCAATTATGTTAACAGTCTAATTTTTAAATCTTCCTCCACCCTCAAAGCCGTAGCCCTACGTCTATTAGTTGTCAATTGATAATCAAAAACTCAATTTCGCAGATATCAATACATTTTCTCGGTCTACCAAGTTAGATTTCCTAAGGAGTTTGACTTATGCAGATCAATAAGTGAGCGATATTCTCTAGGTGAGTTGTAATCTCAGCGTCAGATATGGATATCGTTATTTTAATATAGAAAGGCAATATCTAGCATTTTGGTTTCTTTACAAAAACGAAAGTTCCAAATATCTTTAAATCACTGGGGAAAAAATTTTTTTTATGTAGCACAAGTTGTTTTTCAATTCTATCAGAAGAGCTTTAGTTTTTGAACATTTTGAACAATATTCGTGATCTAACCCACAGCCTGTCCTATTCTTATTTGGTAGGTATACTTTGAGTGGAGATTGATTGAGAGTTTCTTTTTGTGTGGTCAGATCATATATGTCTGGCCCCGACGTACTTATGTTTTAACCTTTCCTGTGAGTAAAATTCTTTACGGAGGTTAATTGGATACATTAGGAAAAAATGAGTTCAAAATTCATTAATGGTTATCGGTGTATTAATAAATTTGCTTTATTTGTTGCTATTTAGTTCATGAAATTAAATATTTCGCCTCTCCCCCACAGTATTCAGGCTCTCAATAAGAAATTAACACACGCTGAAAGCCAACTGAATCACGAAAAGAAAGATAAGCACGACAAAAACGAAATCATACAAAAACTGGAAGTCGACCTTGATAAGGCTAAGAGGGAAATAGAAGAAGCACTGCAAGCGAAACCACAACCTGAGCAACCGCATCATGAAAAGGAATTCAAAAAGGAGATACATAAATTAAAAGGAAAAATAGAGACATTGGAAAAAGAGAAGCAAGAATTTGTAGAACAGGAGTTGATGCTGCAGGAGGTAAGAAAGTGAAAGAAAACGATGTTTGTTCCAACGCTAAACAAGTGTATGAACTCCACAGAAAGTTACTGCTATGGATAAATTACGGAATAAGATCGCTGAACTGGAGGAACGTAATCGGTAAGTAGAGCGGGAGATAAAAAAAAATGAGCATAAAGAATGCACGTGTAAAAAAATTATGAGTAGGTAGCTTTGTTTTACTTCACGTGGATGGGTTTTCAAGTTGCTGGGACAACTTTTTTTCCACTTAATGTACTTGAGCCTAAATATGCGTTTTCTGTTCTGGTATATATTTGCTTTTCTTAGAGAATTATTGGAACGCGAAAAAATCGCAGAAGAAAATACAGAGCTGCCCAAGGAAAACAAGGCAGAGGTAAGCTCAACGCATATTCCAACGAAGTTTGACATCAATTGTGTGCTACTTAATATACAGCTCCAACGACTGTTGCAATCTGAGGCCGAAAAGCATCGAGAAATCGATAAACTAAAAACGGAACTAGCCAAGGCGCTCTTCAATATGGAACAGCTGGAGGAACAGATCCGTCGCGATCAACAGCTACTCGAAGTGCGTAGCGAATTGATTAATTCGCTGCAAACGAACGACAATAGTCAACGCATTCATTTGGAACAAATGTTCGTAGAGGTTGGCGAAAAGAATAGTACCATCAATGAGGTATGGGTGAGTCTATCGTTGGTAGAAAAATGACAGCTTCTGCATTAAATGTTCTCTCCCCACCCCTCTTTTAATGCAGTTGAACAATGAGTTGCGTACAAAATCTGAGGAATTTCACAATCTCTTCAGCACCTTAAGTAACAAGCAAATGGAGCTGTCGCGTCAGGAGCATATGATTAAGTTGTTGGAGGAGAGTAATGAGCGTAGTCAGATGTTGCGGGTGAAGCAGGAGGAGAAAATTGGGCGTATGGAAGAGGAGATTGCGCATTTGAAGCAAACAATGTAAGTGTTTTTTAGCTGACCATATACAATATTTTTGAATTGAGTCGTTAAACTAGATTTGTATATCGTGATGGGAGATCAGCCAGAGTAGGCAAAATTGTTGGTTGATTTTCGCAACCCATATTTGATCTGTTGATATAGAGCAGAGTTTCCCAAACTTTTTTTCTCGTAGACCGCTTTCAGAATTTTATTGGTTCCGGCGGACTGCCCGCTGTTACATTTCTGCCATATTCCCATAGTTCGTAAAAAATTTGAAGATTCGATCTAACGATGGAAATTTGCGCTGCGCCTGAGTTCCAACCCTAAATTCGAAGTAGTAAAAATAAAAATAAGTTATTAGTAAAAAGACAAAATTTTTTTTGGTGGGGTTATCAGTGTAACTAATATACATACGTTCTTAATATGAACCAAATCGGACTATAAATACGGAGTTTCCAAATATCTCGATTCATAAAACCTCAGAGCGCTAGAGTTATTTACATTTTCTTCACTATAAACTAATCCCATGTTTGGCTCACTCATGAATTTGCATAAGGAGTATATCGAGGGCTTATATTCAATATGACCTACCTGCAGTTTTTACAAAAATAAGATTCCTATAAAAATCGATCTTAGACTCAACTGTCATCAATGATGGTAATGCTGACCTTGTATATTACTTGTCAGAAGAATTAACTATTGAATTTCAAAACTAAAATTGCAACCGGTGATGACAGTTAAGTCTCGGATGTGTTCTAGCATCAGAAAGTAGTTTTTGTATAAACTGCAGATAGGGCGTATTGAATATAATCCCTCGATACGTATAAAAGTTTGTGTTTTGATCAGGGTTGCCGTTTTGGGCTTTTCCTACCAAAATTGGTAGGGTTTTTTCTCGATGGTAGGATGGTAGGACGCTTAAAATTTTGGTAGGTTTCTTTGCTCATAACACAGAAAACATCTCTGGCTTGTTGTAATGTGCCACTTTGTCAGCACTGTGAGTAGGCTTGCCAAATTATGACAATATCAATTTTACCCCCATTCATGTAAAAACCTCGTTGCTTGCTGGCATAGACAGAACATAACCAATTATCTTCGGCAATTCTCTGAACTCTATATATCAAGTGATTGAATTGATGGATGTAAAGGCAGGTTTATAAATGAGATATTTTTCTTTAAAATGCAGTTGCGAATCGTTAATAGTTTCAACAATATTTTAAATGGCAGTAGAAGAGCGATTCAAAAAAGAAAACAACTTTTTGTTAGTCATATTTCCAGTAAATCGGAGAATCTTAAAGTTTTCAATCGCAACTCGAAGAAATTAATACCACACCCGCAGCGCGCAGATTTTGTCCCAAGCCCGAAGGCTCCGGAGAGACGAAAAATTTATGTAGTTTCGCATTATATCAATATGTACATACTTCGTAATATATTTATGTATGCAAATGAGCGATAAAAAAAATCTATGACGGAACTTTATTTTCCGCTACGATTTTTACGTCATTCACTCCGAAGGCTTTATTAAAACTAAAACCTGCGAATTTTTTGCAACTTTTTCGGGTTTTCGCAATTTACTCGAAATTTTGAGGGTTTAGAAGTCAAACGGACCTCAGATTCGGATTCAGTGGGTCGAAATACACGTCGGTAGGTGTGTCTGGTTAAAAGCACACACCACTTTTTTGTGTGTGCTATATGTATATAATAGCTATTATTTTGACGTTTTTATTTACTGGATATTTTATTTTAAGTATAAAAACCAGAAAAAAAAATGTATTTAAAGCTGTCAAACGCCTTTTTCTTGATTAAAAGAAATGGGAGGAAAGAAGCCATTTTGGTATGTGTTTGGTCCCGCTCTTGATAGGAAAGAAAGTTTTTCAGTGGCAACCCTGGTATTGATGCGTTTTAACTCAGAAACTGACGTTTAGAGAAAAGAGTGAATCACATTTAGAGCATAAATTAAATGATTTCTTCCTGCTGCTTTATAGGGTTTATCAACCAGATACATATATTTTGAGCGGTATGGAAGCGAGAGAGAAATATTGAGTCGAAAAAACTAAGTTACATACATATGTATCCCGGATGTTGGGAATATTTGCATTCGCATTCGTTATGCGAATGATTCGCATCATTTTAGACATTCGCATTCGGCATTCGCATTCGCATCAAATGATACGAATGTTTTGCCAATGCGAATGTTTACATGGGCAGAGTGTCCACTCTAATATTGTTGAAATGGCTCTAAGTCAGTCTAACCAGGGTGCGGAGAATAACCGGCTTTCAGCTTCAGTCGCTAAACGGTTAAGTAGTATATCATGCAACACTGATGGGCCTTTAACAAGTACTGCTAAAAGTCGTATAAGCAACATAGAAATAATTTTAGATACCTCGAGGGAAAGCGAAGGCTCGGATGTAGAATCTGGAGACATTAAAATATGTGAAAGTAAAGCTCAATTAGAGACGAGCTCATCTCGGTGAAAATCCTCTCGATTGGCGGAAAACTAAACTAAAATACGACAAATTGACAGATCTGGCCGGCAAATATTTGAGCACACCACCCGCCAGCGTTCCAAGTGACAATTGTTCAGTGCAGCACACAAGTCTCTAAGAAATCGCCTCATGAGAGAAAAGGCAGCAAAATAATTTTTTGTTTTTAAATATAATATGCCCCTTTTGAACTTTGACTACTAGATTAAAACACTGTATAGGTTAAGCATTCGTTCAATGTTCTAATAATTTACAAAACTTAAGTAATAAAAACGATTAATTTAGTTTAATATAGCTTTTTTAATGTTATTCCTAACATTCGCATTCGCATTCGCACATTCGAATTCCGAAAATTCGCATTCGTATTCGCGAATGTGAAAAGTATTACATTTGAAACATCCCTAGGTGAAGAGCTCTCTTTCTTTTTAATGGACTTCAAAAAAGAAGGTGGTCCCATACCAGTTTGGTTAAGATCCGATCATTGGATCATGAGAAATTAACGGTACTCTTAAATTTGTATATGAGAACTGAAGTCGGGTTCGTTTTTTGCTTGGAAATTACTTGTTTAAAGGTACTGGCCCAATGCAGGCTTGCTTTGCTTGCTTCGATCCGAGAAGTGTCAAAAATTATTTGGAATATACTAAAATGTATAAAGGCTGGCCAAATGGCAGCTTTTCTTCACTTGGTTTAAGCGCCTCAAAGTTTTAAATAGACAAANAAACGATTAATTTAGTTTAATATAGCTTTTTTAATGTTATTCCTAACATTCGCATTCGCATTCGCACATTCGAATTCCGAAAATTCGCATTCGTATTCGCGAATGTGAAAAGTATTACATTTGAAACATCCCTAGGTGAAGAGCTCTCTTTCTTTTTAATGGACTTCAAAAAAGAAGGCGGTGCCATACCAGTTTGGTTAAGATCCGATCATTGGATCATGAGAAATTAACGGTACTCTTAAATTTGTATATGAGAACTGAAGTCGGCTTCGTTTTTTGCTTGGAAATTACTTGTTTAAAGGTACTGGCCCAATGCAGGCTTGCTTTGCTTGCTTCGATCCGAGAAGTGTCAAAAATTATTTGGAATATACTAAAATGTATAAAGGCTGGCCAAATGGCAGCTTTTCTTCACTTGGTTTAAGCGCCTCAAAGTTTTAAATAGACAAATGTTTTATTTGAAAGCGTTTTGTAGGCTTTTGACAAAGAGGCATGTTCCTGTTCAAAATACATAAATTCAAACAAAAATTTGCTTACTTAATTTAAAAAAAGGCAATTCGAAATGAAATTTAACATATCGTTATTTATAGTAAAAAATTGCAAAGCTCACATTTACAAATTTTACACGAGAGGAAAAAACTTCTTCTAGCTCTTTTCTTCAAGTAAATCGCTTTTTTAATATATAGCTTTTTTAGTAAATGTAGATATACATATGTATGTATCATTATTACCATTTCTTTTAAATACAAACATTATTTCGCATTAATTTAAAAATTAATCTGAAAGTTTTTGATACATCTTCTAGAGTTTTCTAGGAAAATAATAATTAATGTTAAGGGAACAGACACTGACTTTCCAACCAGACAGCTGGTTACTTTGACAGCGTTTCAAGCCGCCATACGGCCAAACAAGTTTTCAAACTAAATCAAAGCAAACTAAAGTCAGCAAGGCACGCAAAGCAAGCCTGCATTAGGCCAGCGCCTTAACTCACAAAAGAGAAAATCAAAATTGAATTTCAAGTCTGTGTACAAAAAAGGGAAACAATTTGATTTTTTTTCGCGCTATCTGTTAGGATTGCAAGAGAACCGTAACTCCTAAAAATTTTTAGCCTAGAAATCTGAAAATTAGAATCAAGCTTCAAAATGCCTTTTTTTAAAGTCTCAACACGACGCTTTTTCACCGGAATACAGTATGTCAAAAATCGCAGAACAATTTTTAGAATTTTTTTCTCCTTAAATTTTTTTGAGTATTATATCATCTGCTTACATTGCTAAGTTAAGCCAATCCAACATGTTTGTTCTTTAATATCGAAACCAGATAAATTTTCGTAGACCCCCACTTACATCTGTGAAAAGCCATTTTTTCATCACGCCAATGTAGACCCCCGTCGAGTTTCCCGTGAACCTTGAAAGCCTATTTGTTGGCCACTTGGTATCTAATGCATTTTCTTCTGTCGTTTTTGTAAGTTACCGTTGTAAGTTACCGTTTTTGTAAGTTACCGTTTAGGTTTTTAGTCCACAATGTATGCTGAAAACTCTATTGCAAGTTTAGTATGCTATGAAGCTTTCCTGTTTACGATTTTTAACATTGGTCTTCCAGTTAAGTGCGGTGTAATACACGATTCTATTAAGTATCTACTTGTGTGTAGCTGACCAAGAGACTCTGCGACCCCAAAGATGATTTGCATCCCAAACCCATCCTAAGATATCTGCGGCTTTCTTAACGAAACCTAAAATGGCCTTGCTAGGTGATTTCTTCATTGAAATGGATTCGACCTTTAAAATGAATGAATATTTAAATATCTGGTCAATGGTATGTTTCATCGCTTTCAAGGCAGAGTCGGCACTCTGTTTCTGTGAATACACCTCTTCTTTGCATGTAAAATCGCAGGCGGGCATCTTGCAGAGAATAGCCTGATGCCATTTTTATGTATGAACTTAAGTTTGTATGTGACACAATTCAGCCCGAGTATGTAGGGTGTGGATTATTAAATGAAATGAAATTGATAAATTATTATTGAATAAAAGAAAGTCGTATGGAAAACAGCTGAGACCACAAAATGGTTCTGGTCCTACAAGGACTTTAAAAAAGCTTGAGGTTTATCCTTCTGTTAGAGAGGGAGATGGCTGCTTGGTTATCTGAAAAGTTACTAAAAAAAGCGCCCTTTTTAACCGATTTCAAAGTACAACTTGTTACAGGTTAAGATTGTTAACACCTCTAGCCTGGAACAGCTTGGGCCTTCAGGCAATAAGAATAGCAAGTTTGGCACCAGGTCCATAAATGGCTGCATATGCTCTGTCTTTCATCATTGTACTGTCTGTGCGATAAAACCTTTCTATCAGCCCATGCTTCTCCAAAAGGTCTGTCGCTGTTACCGGTCTGTTGAAGGAACCGTTGTTCATCAGGCGCGCCCCGCGGGATGGTTAGATCGCTTAATCAACATTTTTTCAGTATTTGGCCGTAGTATTCAAGCACTGTCTATGCAAGACTAGCTGAAACAGGGTACAAGAACAGCTTTTTTATTTATCGTGAGGATCACATTGTCACACCGGGTTAAAAATACACGAAGAGGTACTGGCCTATTTTCGTATAAATATAATACATATGTAGGCCACATGCGTACCTTCCTGTAGGCAGCCAATCATGGCTCTAATCTTCACTTGAGTATTGCCAAAGCACGATGTGATTTCGCGCTTATGCAGCATAGTGTCGATCCAACCGACAGTAAAAGGGTCAATGACTTTGCAATTGCACTAAGTTAAATTTGATTTTTAAAACAATTTTTCCAAAAATATTTTTTAGAAAATAACAAAAATATTTAAAAAAAAAAAGATTTTATAGAAAAACCCCTCTTCAAATGTATTGTAGAATGAAAATGTTTATCGTTTGTCGCCCATATAACATTCATTTAACTTGTTAAAAAATATTTACAAAAATATTTTCGAAATAAAGCTTTGCTAAACATCTCCAATTTCATACCTTATATTAGAATATTTTATTTAACTTGTTAATTAAATTGATTTTAAATTTTTTTAACAGGCGACAAGCCTCTTCAAAAGTATTCTCGAAATAAATAAGGCTTTTTAACCCTCGCTTATTTGACGCCGATGTCAAAATATTTTATTTAACTTGTTAACTAAATCGATTTTGAATTTCTAAGCAGTTGGCAACCTTCGACAAAAATATTTACGAAACAAAGATTTTTTAAACCCCTCTCGTTTGACACTAGTATAATATATTTCATTTAATTTGTTAACTAAATCGATTTATAATTTCTGAACAGTTGGCAACCCGCTACAAATATATTTTCGAAATAAAACTTTCTCGAACCTAACTCGTTTGATACCCATTGGAGAATATTTAATTAACATGTTAATCACCTTGATTTTAAATCTCTAAACAGGCGGCAACCCTCTTCAAAAGTGTTTTCGAATTAAAGCTTTCTTAAAATTAAAATTTATGATGGTGTCTAAAGTAAAACATTTTATTATCGGTTTTAAATTGGTTTACAAACAAGAAACATACATACGTCAAAAACCGGTAATAGAAAGGCTTAACTTTAGACATAGCATTACTTTTAATCCAACCTTTAAATACAAAATGAGCTTTAATGTTAAAGGTTACTTCAGAAAGTGGCCCTTAATCCTCTCCCGTTTGACACCCATATCAAATAAATATTTAATTACCTACAAAAATTTCTTCGAAATAAAGCTTTCTTAAATCTTTCTCGTTTGATACCAATATTTTAATATTTGATTTAATTTGCTAATTAAATTGATTATAACTTTTTGAACGGGTGGCAACTCTCCTCAAAATCAATCGTTATCCGTTATCACCTACATTGTTGTTGGAAAAAGGTGGCAGTTTTAGCGTGAAAGATCAACAAACATACTCATTCACTCACAAACTTTAACGTTTGGAATATTAGCAGGTTTACTACTTCCATTGTTTTAACTTTTTTTCTTCCCCGTCCAGCGCCATCTACCAACACAACGTCCTTGGCAATGCCGGCTGCAAGAATCTCATCTATCAACCTATCGCCGGATCGGATGATTACAATGAGAACCTCTACTATTACACCAGCGAACGGCGACGAAAACGACAGGTCGACATCAATGTGAAGAAATATGAAACCTAGAAGGAAAAGTTTAGCAACAAAAAAATTAATAATTATAAATTAACGTACAGCAATCGATATGCTCTGTCCTTTGCAGAAAGGAGATTGTTAGAAGGAATGTTATTGTTGAGGTACTGTGCCAGTATGTACTATTTTTTGCTTTTGAGTTTTGATAGGTGTGTAACTGTATAACGTACATATATATGTACATTTGTGTGTAACTGTAAATTTATATACTAAATACGAGGCACTAGGAAGCCGGGCCTACTTTTGGCTCTTAAAAATTATTGATTGCATACTACAAATGCAGAGCCGGAAGTTAACTTGTAAATCAAAATTAATTTAATAAACGAATATAGAACTGTAAATTATAGCTATTTTTATTGGATAGGAAAGACGTTCGAAATTTTACATAAAAAACAAACTAGCAACAACTGGTATTGACCGCCACCGCTATGTAATAATCATGAATAGAATTTCATAAATGCTTTGATTGATTGGCGATCGTTGCGAAATTGGGCGCAATCAATTGATATCATTGATTAACATGAATACATAGATCAAACAAATGATAATTATGATGTGCAAAAGCGAATGCCGCATGGATTATGTTGCTTTGATGATATTGTGGGTGCGTCAAGTTTTCAGTATGTTATGAGTGCTACAGTGGAACGCGTACCTAGGATGAATGAGTAAAACTTAATATGCAGTGGGCTTTATTGTGCACAGGAATATATTGTATAGATATTTATGGCCAAAAATTCGCCAACAAGTAATTTATTCTTACTATAAATATTAATTCATTTTTACTGTAATTTCTTTTGCTAAATAGTTTTTGATCAAAAGATATTAATATTTGAATCGTTTTGTCTCACTGTGCGTTATGATTTGATACTTTTGATGTTAAGCTGCAATCAGCAGCTCATACAGGTTCGATAACGGGACTGAAGTGAAAAACAGTAATGCTCCACAAAAAATAATAAGAATTGTGATTTGAACTTTTAAGTGACTTTTCATTAAAATAAGTCCTCCAAGGCTTGATTTGCTCACCTTGTCGAGTAAGGCGTAGAGCACCGTTGCTCCGCAATCAAAGGCACTTTGTATGTCCGTAGTCAGGGCACATACCGTGATATCTGTAGATCTTCCCACTTACTACGCGTGCTAATCGGGATGCAAAGATGCCTGTCTGAGAGTGTTAGATCTGATTTTATGGTAACGCACAGCTGACAGAATGAAGGAAGTGAGACTTATCGGCCTGTCGGATTTAGCGAGAGAGTAATATGTCTTACCTACTTTCGGGATGAAGATAACCCGAGCCCTTTGCCACATCTCAGAAATGTGGGCCAGTGCTAGACCATGCCTCATAATGTTGACAAGGTGTGGCAGCAGCTTCGTGCTGCTAAGTGCTCCTTAGTTAATGATAAATTTAAGTATGACCCCAGTTGTGGTCCTTTTTTGTGGCATCACTATTTTTTCCGTTCAGTTTGAAATTAAATAAAAAAATAAGTGTGTATTTTTATCATTTTCCGCGCTCTGCCTTTTCCTTTTTCCTTTTTTGATATATTATATTTTTCTTGTTTAATTTTTAGAAAGTTATTGAATTATTTTTTTGCGTTTTTAATTTAATTTTTATATTTTATTGTTTTAAAAAGGAAACTATTTTTTACTGCAAGACAAACAATACCGCTAACAGGCCAATTCTGGCATCTGTCTTTCAACTTACCACAGTCTTTTGAAAGACAAAAGTCTTTCGTATGAAAATTGCCTATTCCGGCAACTATCTTGAAAGTTCTTTTCTGTATTTCGAAAGATTAATTGAAAGATCTGCTAACGAGGAGGTCTTGGCGTTATTCTATTTATCTTTTAGCAATAAGTTTTCTATAAACTCAACGAAATCAAAAAAAAATATTTTTTAAAACAACAAAAACTAAAAATTTTAGAAGATTAAAAAAAAAATAAATATTATTAACTCAAAAATTAAAAGAAAAAATTTATTAAAAATGAAAAAAAAATTCCATTGGCGTGGATTGAACTCGAATCTCTCGAATGGTTCGGCTGTGCTCTGCTCACTGGATCATTGCGACTGTTACAGAAAAACTTAAGTAAAGGTTTCTGACACTGAGATAGTCTTTTTGAAATCGTTACTGAGGAACACATTAAGTAATCATTAAAAAACGACTCCGAGTGCGGCTGCTAGGAACGTTAGTAATGGTAACAACGATATACAATGTCTGGTTTTTGAGGTGGTAACAATTTGGAAAACAAGCCGTATTTTATTTTTTTGAAAAGCATAAATAAAGACCTACATACATATGTATAAACCATTCAGGAACTTAATTTTTCCATTTCTTAAGCAAGAAAAAATTTACAGTAGGTACATACATACGTATGCATGTGTGTATATGTGCATCTGCATCTATCCATGTACAGATAATAGCCCTATCAAGCTTAATCCAAACAAACTACCAAAATTTACCTCATCTCGGTATTTTCATTTTATAAACAGCATTAATGGTAAATAAGTATTTAAACAACTATTTCTGTTTGCATTGGTGATAATAAAAAACCATACGCGGTACAAATATATGTATGTATGTATGTATAAATACGTACATAGAAATCTGTGGTATTTTATTAAAATAACTTATTTCGAGATAGGCCATTTTCCTTTTAAAGCAATACTTCAAAGGGTTCCCTAACAATATTTTAACAATTAACTAGCCACAGGTTAGCTTTAGATGTACTTTTAATAGAAACTTAATACAAATATAAAATGTTTAAGGCAAACTTATAATTTTTTAATTCAAAGCCAAACCTTCTAAAGTCACATAAATTGTTTTAATAAAATGCCACAGTAGATATGAATGTGTATAAATGTGACTATTGGTATGTACTACATAGCTATTTAGGGGCTTATGCTGGCATTTGACGGAGATTCTAAATAATTTGTGTACGTATTTAAATTATTTAGAGATTCCTTATTTCACATCNCATAAATTGTTTAAATAAAATGCCACAGTAGATATGAATGTGTGTAAATGTGACTATTGGTATGTACTACATAGCTATTTAGGGGCTTATGCTGGCATTTGACGGAGATTCTAAATAATTTGTGTACGTATTTAAATTATTTAGAGATTCCTTATTTCACATCAAATCTTAGCTTTCTATCTAATTGCACATGAGCTTTTGGTTTAACATATACATATGTATGTAAGTGACTATGCATGCGCGTATGTATTTAAATACTCATACTCCTATGAGTGCACTCACATGCGCATAAAAAATCGGCATTATCTATGAATATTTTAGATTTGCAAGATCGTTCACTTCGTTGCACCGTCGTTTTGAACACAATTCAGTCGTTATTTTGAACTGTCACCACGCGGTTGTAATTCGCGTAACCGAATTTTGAGATACAAGCAATCCTGGCGAACAATTTGCTAATAAATATGTTTGTAGTGCGCGATCGCGGCAGTTAGTGAATCCTCGGAAATTTTTTGTAGAGTGCCGTAGACGCGAGCTGTTAGTCAATTAAGAGTAAAGTGGAAAGCCTTTTGTTAATTAAACATGCAATTTTCTATAAATTTAAACATTAAAAAAAAATAAAATTACAAGTGCTGTGTAATTTTAATACCACAATTTTGTTGGAGAGTCAATGCTGCAAATTCACTGATTACCCCGAACATTTTCTTGGATTTTTCGTAAGAGATTAAAAAAAAATCTGCTGGAATACGGGCTTCGACTGATACTATTAAGAAAGTAGTTGCAGCGTTTTACTTGGTTTAGAGATGAGAAAAAGGTTTTTTAATAAAGGTTATAAATATATTTCGTTAGAGATGTGTGTTATGCTAATGGAACTACTAGTTTAGTACGAGCTAATTAGGGCGCTGTACTGGCTCTTAATCTATCCACAAGGCAATGACACTTCTTTAAAGTTCCCAGCGGCTTACATGGACTAAATACTCTACGACAGAACCTTTTCTTCTTCGAAATGCGCGAAATTCCATCCGCAGAAGTAGTGGTTAGCAGTGAGCGCTACCATCCCGCAGGAGCTGGGTTCAAGCCCAGTTTCCGACCAACATCAAAATATTAAAAACAAGCTTTTTCTAATAGCCGTGGGCAATGACAAACCTCCGAGCGTATCTATCTAAATGTGTTCAGCCGTCATCAGTAGGCATGGCCGAACACAAGTACGACGTTCTGTCAGGTCTGAAGCTTCATCCACTGCTTTCTACAAGTTTCTCGTCCACCATACAGACGCAGCAAAGTTTATGTAAATCCTTTATGTGTGTTGGTTTCCAACAGCGTTTTTTTGTCTTTGCCTCAACTGCTTTGTACTTTCGTGTACATTTTTAACCGACTTCCAAAAAAGGAGGAGTTTATCAGTTCGTCGGAATATTTTTTTTTTTTTTTTTTATGTATGTTACCGCATAACTTTGGACCACGTCAACCGTCTTTGTGCATCGGAAAGGTAGTGTCTCAGAGGTGGTCCCACACTAATCTGGTTAAGATCCGATCAGCGGATCATGAGATATATATTTTTTTTTATATGAGAGTTGAAGTCGGTTTTTTTTTTGCTAAAAATTACTTGTTGTACATTTGTGTACGCAGAGAAGGAGGGCAAAGTGTCAAAAGCAACCCCTAAAACTTTAAAAATCATTATTACTTTGAGCTGAATAAAGCATATGGCCTATTCCATAGTGATAGGTGGCACATGTGATCAATTGTGAATTATAACTACGTCGTCGGAACAAATACAAAGCGAAAGATATTTTTTTTAACATAAATAAATAACTAATGTATAAAATTCCTTAAAAAAAATACCAATCGATTTCTTAGTTCATGTAACCATCATTTCAGCAGTTTAAAGGAATTTAGTCAATTAAAAAGATGTTACAACTAAAATAGAGATAACTAGGGAATTTGAAAATGTATGTCGTTTTCATCTTTTACACGGAATGACCCGTATGTATATACAGAATATAGCTGAATGTATTTATATTCAAAGATAAAAAAGGTGAAAATCAGGAAGCCACTTGAATAGTTTGGTTCCTTCATCAAACCCAGTTATGAAATTTTCGCTTTTTATTACAAGTTTTTATTTAATTTGTTGTGTATGTATTCATATATCGTCAGCTGAGTGGAAGATCGGCCTATCTCGGCAGCCAGTTCGATAACGCCTTATCTTAGGAAACTTTTCAAGAACGGCCTACTTCAGAATTCCGTTCAAAAACGCCGTATCTCAGCTGAAAATACATTGAAAATGTGCTGAGATAGGGCGTTTTTCAATCAAATTCTAAAATACGGCGTTCTTCAATCAGGCTTTGAAGTAGGGCGTTCTCGAACTGGCTGCCGAGATAGGACGATCTTCTACTCAGGTATCGATATGTAAGTATGTTTGTTTGGGTCAAATATTATAATAAATTTTAAACCAACTCCTCGATGAGCTAGAGACTTGAAATTTCGTACCCAGCTCAGAACCCGATGACGGTGCAATATCGCTAGCTTATAGTGAAAAGTTGCTAAGTGCATTGTTACAAATTTTAGAGGAGAGAAAAAACTTTCAATATCCCTTTTTTCAAGTAGTTTGCAAAACTTTGAATATGATAGGTTGCCTATTTAAAGCAAAGCTAAATTAAACGAATCAGAAGGATTCGATCGTTATTGAAAGATTTCGTATTATTTTGGCCTTAGCGCATATGTTTACTAATATCTTTTAATCGCTATTACCAACAGCTGTAATTTGTTTTACTGAATAAGGGGCCATTTAATTGCTATGCAAATCTAGATAAACTTTTTTAAAATTTTGACTTACAATTATTTTTTTTAACAAACATTTTGTCATACGAGCGTCACGTAACGCCAGTTTAGAAATACTCCTATATCAAAATATGAGTTTTCATTAAAAAAGCAGACTTAGCAACTTTTCACTCTAAAATCATACTCAGACGGGCAATATTGATCCGTATTAACGGTGCAGTTGATCTGATCAAAATTGAACCTTGACAGATAGCAGTAATGCGAATTAATTCGAGTCTCAATGCCAGTGCAGTCCTTACTTACTATTATAAATCCGAAAGTGAGTTTGTTTGTTTGCTACGCTTTCACGCTTTAACTATTCAACCGATCATCATGAAATTTTGTACACTCTCTCACAATCTCGATAAGGCAAGAGGGCGTGGCACCTCCCATACAAACGGAATTTTTCATACTGCAGGAAATATTATTGGTAGATTACCGGAACTTGGTATGGAGATATAAATAATCATTCTCTGCTCATGGAAGAGGGCTGCCACCTTTATAAAACATCTAATTCAACTTCAATTACGGGATTTATTTATTTGCAAATTATATTAAAAAAATGGATGTCAAGAGGCTTAAAAAAGCTGTAGTTTATTATATTTTGAAAAGGCTTGCCACCTGTTTGAAAAGTAAAATTTAAATTAATTATACGCAAGCCATCTGAAGAATTAAAATATGGTTGTCAAACAAAATATTGTTAAGAAACCTTAAGTTTTAAAGTTTTGAATAATATTGA
Organism: Rhagoletis zephyria; assembly: GCF_001687245.7. Lineage (NCBI taxonomy): Eukaryota > Metazoa > Arthropoda > Insecta > Diptera > Tephritidae > Rhagoletis > Rhagoletis zephyria. The sequence continues at coordinate 33,230 of NW_016160604.1, read as the reverse complement.
AGTCTTTCACAAGGGTTGCCACATTTTAAAAAAATTCACTTATTTAGTTTAAATGAAATATTATAATACTTGCAGACCCGGCGAACTTCGTACGCACAAAATTTTTATTTTTTTTATTGAAACTTTTTGGCCCAACATTTTCACCAACAATTCACGTTTACGATTTCCATTGGCACGCACATCGGCTAAAATTATGGTTTGGTGGTCGTTTTCCGCCTTAAATAACCTAACGAAAGCGTTATGTCCGTGATGAAGTTCCTGAAATTCTCTAATTGTGTAACATTTCATAGAACGGTTAATCTCACAACGAAATAAATTTGAAGAACATTTCCTCTTCACTCCCTGGCGGCAACAATGATCCGGTTCTAAAGTAAATCTGTCCAAGAAACTTTATCGTATAGTTGGTAGCAATTTCAAAATGGATGCCTATAATTGTTCTACAGAAATCCAATATACATAGACTTATTTCAGACTAAATACCTTAAAAGTAAGTTTCACGAAAGCAGTTTAAATGAAAATAATTTTTTTTACTTGAATTTATTACAGTGAAAGGCGCGCGATGGTTTTTGGCGGTTGATTTATCGGTGGTGATTTGAGATTTACCCCTGCACAACTCAACCCAGGTGTCTTCGAATGAAGCTTTAAAGCATAACAATACTGGCAAAAGTCACATACATTGGGCCAATCGTAACACATAAAAATTCGATATACTCAATGGTGCAACAGGTTTATTTATTCTGACATTCACGGCACCTTTTCTAACTTGGCGATTATTCGTAATCACTCCAGCGCCACGTGGCAGCTCTTTTTTGCAATAGTATTGCCTTTACCGTTACCAATACATATTTTGAATATTAGCCAAAGTGGCGGGTGAATTTGTGAATCTACATTATCCAGAGTTACTCAAAAACACACAAAAAACTCCGTTTTAGGAGGATTTCACTCACAAACACACCTACAGATAGCCCGTTTTTCTCCATGAGTATAAGATTGATTTCATATATCTCCACACCAAGCTCCAGTACTCTACCATGAACACTTCCAGAGATATTCGGTATGAAAAATTCGGTTTTTATGGGAGGTTCCACGCCCCATCTATTTTCGAAATTTTGTTTAGCCTATAATAATCCTTGAGACGTCCGAATCAGATATCGGAAATTTAAAAAAACATCGGTTCGGCCGTTCTCGAGCTTTGCGCACAAAAAAAAATGGCTTTCAAAATATATATTGATATAGATTGGTATGAATCGAAATGGTTTTGAATATGTATCACAATATGAGTGTTAGACGAAAGAGGTTTAAAAAGGTTGCCAACTGTTTAAAAGGTTAAATTTAAACTATTCAATATTTTAAATGAATTATTACAATGTGGGAATCAATCAAAATGATTTGAAAATGGCTTCATTTCTAATCTACATGTAAAGGGATGGAAGTTTAAAATATCAATTGAATTGAAAAAGTATGACAAGTGATAAGTCTAAGAAAGTTTTAGTTTGAAAATATTTTGAAGATGGTTAAACAAATTTTAAACCTCCTGTTTTTGCATCGAGTTTTCTTGAAAAAAATTTTACTCAATGTAGCACGCAAAAATTTCATACACTCAGCGAAGCGGGTGGGGGCGATCTAGTATTCAATATTTTTATTTTTTTTTTAATTCATTTAACTATTACTTTTATTTAACATTTTAACATTTAAATTAACTAATAATAAAATAAACATATTTAAAGAAAAATGAAAAATACGCTCATACGCTTTTATAATGGCGCCGCGGCTAGAATTTTTCCGATATTTCCTCCTGTGCGGCGCCAATATGTTGAATGTTGACCATTGTTTTCCTTAATAACAAAACGAGCCGTCTCACAATGCCGCCTAAGTGAGCAAAAATCGAAAAATTCGTTGTCTGCAATGTGAACGTGTTTGATATTTTTGGAAAGGTAATTTATCCACTAAGAAGAATTAAACAGAAATTTCCCTATAAAATAAATTATATGCCGCCAGGAAGCCACTAAAGTGGATACATTTTATACTAAGAATTTTTGTAAGAGCACAGCCATGCGTAAGCTCTTCACGGAAATAAATGTCTAAAATACATTCTTTGAAATAAAATGTAGGTTTGACTTTTTTTATTTACATATAGATAGTAGAAAACTACAGAAATACAAATTTTGGAATAAAATTAAACACAGGGTGTCCCTGTCGTAATCCAGAAAAACATTTTTTTTAATAAAAATTAAAAAAAAAAGGTAAATTTTAATGGAATGAATAAAAAATATATGTCAAAATACGTTATTATTTATTATTTTATTGAATAATACCGGTTTTTAACTTTCGAATTCAGAAATAAAAACCTGCTTATTTGTTGCACTTTTTGAAGAATGCGTTTTTTGCTAATGCAAAAAATCATTTTTTCATTTATTGTCAGTGCCATCAGATTTGCACGATTCGCTCTATTTTCAAAAATGAAGTGCCAGATTAAAAATCTTTATTTTTTTAAGCGTTGCCACCTGTTGAAAAATTGTATTCAAATTTTTTAATAAGTTAATTGAATTGTTAAGATGGGTATATTTCTTATACTTATTCTTTTATTTATTCTTGCTAAATGTGTCAAATTTTTCTTTTGTCTGATACCCATATTGATATACATATTTCAGTTACCTTATTCCCTTAATTAAAATTAATTCGATTTTTTAAACATGTGGCAACCCTTCCACGTGTCGTTTAGGAATAAGCCATTTCAATCGATACTCTTTTTGTAATAACTAATTCATTTAACTTATTAAACAATTGTAATAAAATAAAACTTTATTACACATCTACAGGCCAAACCCTGTCATTTGACACCTCAGTTTAGAAAATGTACCTATGTAAATGCCACAAGAACAAAAATTGTCAAATTCAAACCGCATTTATAGTGAAAGTATGAAAGTTATCCCAAAACAAATTGCATTTTTCAATTTAAGGTCTTCAATTTACTAGAAAGCGAATTTCCATTTAAATTCGTCCATAATTCTATTTTTGCCACATATTATATGGAAGGGAAGCACTGTGCGTCTTAATAAAAAAAAACTTGAAATAAGATTAGCTGATAACAGCAATGCATAAATTAATGAAAGACCTATTTGTATGCAATGTTTATTTTTTATAAATATCTACTTAAAACTAAATTTATCTCAAAAAAATCTGAATAACAATGAAATGAAATTCCTTAATTACCATTGTTTATAAGTAAGTGCTGACTATGCAATCAATAATGATTAAATGATTCATTTCCTTTACAATTTATAATGTAAATTTTCTTTCTTTATGTGCAAACAAAGTTCGTTGACATCAATTTATAAAGATTAAGCTCTGGCAATTTAAGATATGCGTTTTTTTACAGTCTAATTATGCACATATAGTAAACAACAAGTTTACATTTAAATATTGAAGTTATTTCACAAGGTACTAAGGTGCTTGTTGGATAAGGAAACATTACATTCTATTGACTACATTCCTATTTGCTTAGACCTTCCAATTCGCATGAGCCAAGTCCGTGGAGGAGGCAATCTCAGATGAAAATAAGTATGTACTTGATTATGAGTAGTGAGGACTCGCTTGCGCTTCATTTGCCCATTTTTCATGCAGTGCAGCTTCAGGAGAAGCCTCCGATTTCGGACCGAGAGATTGCAGGGCAGCGCTTTCAGTGACCTGTTGGATGAGCGTCGCCTTGTTTGAGCGATAAACTTAAATCAGTGGTACGGGAGACTGCTCTAAATTTGCTCAGTTGGCAAAACCCTTCCGAGACTGAGTGATATGAACATTGGAATTAGGATTCCTAGAGATTGCGCATCAGGAGCTCAACAAGCGCACAGTAAGGGTAAGCGTAACTAAGTATACCTCCAGCGTAGGCTAAGCAAAGGCGCACTACAAGATGGTGTTCTCTCACCAGGGGCAAATTTCATAATAACCTTTATGATCAGATTCAAATGCACTTAAACTTGGTGACTAAGTGAGCTGCGAGTGCTGGACTCACCGTAAATCCTACTAAGACGAACTTTCTTTTCTCACTATGGTATCTAAAATACCCATCCTCGACTCTATTCTCAACTGAAGGCATCCGATTTTCGATTCCTGAGATAGTCGAGCACTTGTGTTTGATTCTAAGTAGATACGTAGGAAGTTATCATGAGAAGAGTGGAGAAGACTTTTCCGAGAAATTATGAGTGGGCAGTGGACCTATAAAAGGGCAGTTAAGCTCATAATTTTAAATAGAGCCGTTGTCTAGTGGAAGCGAAAGTAAGTACTAGAGTAGTTAGAAAGCTGGAGCAAGAACAGCGGGCAACCCTTAATGCAATCATTGGGCCACTTCGGACCACTCTCTCTCTGGTAAGTAAGGTCACTGCNAGGGGTGACATGTCATCATTGAAAATATTTCATCAGCTTTGGGTCTGCGATCCAACCTTATGACCAAAGAAAAGAATAATTAAGAATTCGTACCCTCTTGGCTTACATAATAGCCACACACAACCATATTTGACAAGATTGTCGAATTTTGTATACAGCAGCAATACATTCACAGGTATAAATCATTGATAAAAAATCCAAGCTAAAGGCGGTTTTGTGCTGCGGTAGCCAGTTCTGCATCAGCATCGTGGAGCGACTATTCACCTTTTCTTTGCGTCTCAACCCAGCATGTGCTGTGCAAACATTAATTGATTATATTAATTTATTAGTATAATTTTTTATTTAATATACATACAAGTGCACATTCATCCTATACATAGTTGCATGATAATTATAAATTAAATTGTAGATAGAACATTTATTTCAAGTAGAGCATTGAACTTGAGCTAGAAAAAAGTGGCGCTATACTACTTTTAATCGCCTCTATATGCATTTATAAGTTGTGTGAAGTTGCGGATTTCAAAGCAGTGATAGCTGACCGAGATAGAAATCAATAGCGCAATACAATGGTGCGTCTTTCAGAGGAATCGCCGGCTTACTAAAAAAAAAAATCAGAACCTTCATTGAAGCAAGTTAAGGTCGAAGCCAGGGACATTTTTATTTAAAAAAATTGTTATATGGGGAGATTTCTAATTCCTTGAGACGTCAGTGCCAGTAAGGTGGCCAGATTGCTGGACATAACGCAAATTCTTCCATGTCGGTAAGACAAAGCTAGCTGGCAGGTTTTACTGCCTTCGGTAAGAATGTAAGCTTAGTCTCTGTTCATCTGTTGGGAATCTGATCTGGGTAGTAAGCAGTGTTTCCAGAACTTTTTCAGAGAAAAGGCTAAGTGGTCAAAAAAATTAAGCTAAATTAAAGTTTTAGTTATGTCTTAGAAAAATAGCTAAATTAAGAAATCAAATATTTTTTGTCGTTATTATAACATCATAACAACTTGTTTTGTACTTAAGTAAACATATTTCGTTGCCTCACACAATTAAGGCAACTTAAGACAAAGTTTTGGTTCCACATCATTGTTCAGTAAACAGTGACGATTCGGTGTGATATTTAGCCCCATCGCGCGAAAACCAATACTTTAGTATCCCCCTAATAAACTTACCAAAGAAAAAGTACTCCCACTCTTTCCCCGGTGAGTACAACTCGAGGCCAGCTTCTCACATGCCGACAGATCGACCTATCGCGACAGCCAGGTCGAAAACGCTCTCAGAAAGCTTTTCAAGAATGCCCTTTTTCAGAATTAAACGAAAATCCATTAAAAATGTGCTGATATAGGATGTTTTTCAATCAAATTCTAAAATGGGGCGTTGTTGAAAAATTTTCTGATATAGGACGTTTTCGAACTGGCCACCGAGATAGCTTGATATTCCACTCAGACATCGATTTGTATTTGTTTTGCATTCCATACCTAACAATAATAATTGCATAAAACATGTTTACACTATTTAAATTTGCACTTAATATTTTGAGCAAAAGTAAAAAGCTAAAAAAAGCTAAGTAATTTCAAGTAAAAGCTAAAAGCTAAGTCCAAATAAAAAAGTTCAATGTAGTCGGAAATATTTCAAATGGCAACACTGGTAGTAAAGACAAGGGTTTATATATATACGGTGACCATCCGTCCTGTATTATATGGGACAGTCCTCTTTTTTGACCCATTGTTTCTTTATTTTATATGGGACGTCAAGTGTTCTGTTTTTCTTTTAATGCCCTGTATTTGTCCCGTATTCGGCGTTTCGACGCCTTAACAGCTCATTAAAATGGCATGCCTATGATGGAGTTTTAAGGATGTTGGTATATGATCGCAATTTTCTCCATAAACAGTTATTATTTTCTAATCTGAATACCTGTGACACGAATTGAGAAGTACATACAGTGACCAAAATAGAAATTGCGACTCGACATTTTAGTAAGTTTTTCCTTAGTTTATTTAATGTTTATTATTTATTTTATGAAATATATAATACCGAATTTCCAACTTTGTGCAAAAAAACTATAAGAATTAATTCTGCAAATGTTTCACCAAAATTTAAAACTTTTTAATTAGAATCTTTTGAAAAAAATTTGGTTTGCGGTTTTGCGAGTGGAAAGTGCTGCTCATTTGATTCGCTTTCAAAAAAATGGTCGAATATACCTAATATGTAAGCTGTTGTGGAAAAAATTTGCAAACTTATTTTTTGTCCCGTATTCTCTCTCTCATAATATGGTCACCGTATCTATATAGTATGTATGCATGTACATGCCTAATTGCTTGCTAAAGGAAGCAAAGGTAGATCGCATTAGGTTCTGACGATTTGTATGGTCTGAAGGTGGATACAGCCCATAAGTATCGAGTATGTACTTGTATTTACTCGTATCGTTTCATCCGTACCCTCACCAGAAGCGTATATCTCAAGGTGGTAAAGCGTGGGAGAGGAAGGCTCATAAAGCCACTGATAAAAATGTTTAACGCTTGCCTGTCGTTTAACCATATACCCACTTTTTGGAGAAACGTTCGATTCCCAAACAAGGAAAAGGCGATTGTGCGTTAGCAATATGCTTCATTCTGATAAGTCTGACATCTTTAATGTTAAAGAGCATATAACGCTATGTTTAAAGTATCTACATTATACCAAGGGTTATTTCCAGAGTGCAATGTCCGGAGGACCTTGTAGCAAAGATTGAAATGAAACCGAATGCAGGTGGAAGGAAGGCTTAGCTGATGCTGAAGGGACTTTTGACAACCCTAACTTTGACTATAAGTGCTCAGCAGACAGGTGACATGGGGTGGATGAGACAATCTTAAGGCGAAACCACTGCATATTATCTGGAATATCGCTCGTAAAGATGATATTTGTACAAATTAATAGGATGCAAGGGGATGACCTCAAGTCGGTGTACTTCCACCACACTTGTGCTGTTTGGTAGCCAATTCCACATCAAAGGAAATGCAAAGATCAATCGTACCCCATCTTAAAAGATGACGTTTGTGTATTAGCGCAAGAGAAATTTCTTAGGGCCAGTTTTTCAGTGCACGGCCGTAGTTTAAACTAAGGCTAAGCGCCTGATCTGGCTAGTTTAAACTAACATCAGCCAAGCAAATGTCAGCCAGCTATTCATTTTGAACTCAGTTTACTTAATCTAAGTTTAAACTGGCACTGAAAAACTGGCCCTTAGAGTTGTCTGGGTAAACACGCGGTTTCTTAATGCTCTGTTGAAGCTACAAACCCTGGATTTAGCGATGAAGATATGATATGGCGTAATTATTCTGGATTAGGGATGAGCGGAGCTCCAACTTGTTTCGAAGGTTTGTCAGATATTAAGAATTTTTTGTCCTCAAATGACAAACTGATCCCCAGTTTCACTTTTCGGAGAAAGTACCTCGGTAGCTTTCCTACTTCAAAAATAGCCAGACACTCTCATGGGCAACAGACGACAGCAAGACGGAAAATGGAACTGACATCTGGACGCAGATTATAATTGCTTTCCCGCTTAAGATACAATGAAAATAATTTCGCAATAGGAAGTGGTTGCAATGCTTAAGATAAAGGACTGGTACTTGGCAAAAGGTAGTGCGTATAGCAAATCAAAGTCTCCATTGTCAAACAAGCTGATGTAGATTCCCAAGAAACAGCTTATTTAAGAATTGTCCGGAAATATATAAAAGCTTAATATTTTGTGGTTACTACGACACTGTGACTTTCATGTAACTGCTGACGTAATTAGTGAACTACGAGCCTTTGGATGATCTAATATAAGTGAAAGAGTATAGCAGGAGCTGCCAGCTACATCAAGAATCTCCCTTGCTGATATACTGACGCCTGCAAAACAATTAAATCTTTCCTAAAGAAGTGCAAAAATTCCTTCAAAACCAGACAAAGAGGGAATTGCGAACCCTGGTAGTAATGATTACGGGTCACAATTCGTGAACATACCATATGGTCACCATAGGTATCATATATGGGCCACTGGGTAAATCTTGATGGAATACCTATAAGGCCAGTACTAAGCAAGGGCTTCAAGCACTATGTGCTACTATGCCTGAGTTACCGAAAAGAAGTTTTAGATTTCTTAGATCTACCATAAGCCGAATTATCCAGAGTAGAATTTCGAAGTAATAAAAAAATCTGTGTCATATGTGAACGTAATTCGTTTTTAATTTCATTAAAAACACCCCCCACAACTGGTTCCACATAATTTTTCTACAAGTCTTCCATGATCTTAATACTTCTTTAAAAATATGAAAGGCGCGTTTGACAGTACTTATTATGCTCTTCCGCTTTCACGCTATATATTTTTTATCTCCAGAACAACTCTAAGCGAAACCATGATTCTTTTTTGCACCTAGGGATGCTTCAAAACCGAAATTTTGCATTTTTTCAATTACATATATGTAACCTAGTCAGGTCTGGACTAGGGTTGTTTACCAACCACATGCGTTTTGCTAAAAGGCACCATTTCTGATTTCGGAAGATTTTCGATCGATTATATGTACTAGTAAATTTCTCATTGCCCTGTAGTTCGCACACATGTGGCGCCGCTGGTCCTTTTGTTTCAATTATGCTTACGGTGACCATCCGCACTTTATCTAAAAAAAAATCTATTTAGTCCTTCATTTCAAAACGTGTTGAAAGTACGTTTTTTGGTTCGATTTTAGGCATAAATCAATTTCAGCCTAATAGAAAAATATTTGGAGGAAAGTGCAGAGAGTACAAAAAATTTGGCGAGCTCAGCCTTGCAATTCATCTTGCCGGGGCGTGTGCCTTTACCATTCTTATTTAATATTAGTAAAAAAAAAAGAAAATGAACAATTGTTAAAGCTTATTTTGTTCTACGGAGAATATTTCGCCGTTGGGCTTCGCTATAGCTTAGGTTAAGTTACGTTGACGGAATGTGGAGTCATATATCAGCCAGAAGGTCTATTGTGATATTACTAGTGTGACTTGCTATGTACCACATCTACTTTCCCATGTAAAGGATCCACACAGCGGAGAAGGTTGTAAATACTCAAGGATCCTTTGGCCGAGTTCAACAACGCATGCCAGTCGTTTCTATTCTGTGTTAAATGGCGGCAATTGGAATTGCTAGGTTAAGCCAAGTCCTTCCCCTTAGTCTTTCTTTAGCAGTGGGGGATTCCCTCGCCCTCGTTTGTCACCAGCGAGTTCCGAGTTGAATACTTTCAAAGTTGAAGCGTCGCTGTCCATCCGAACAACATGTCCAAACCAGAGAAGCCGCCGTATTTTAATTCACTGTGTCCATGGCGTTGTAAAGCTCATACAGTTCTTCGTTCCATGTTTCAGATTATGTTGCCGTATTTAGGACAAGCCAGCGCAGTTGTAGATAAAGTGCCCGATAATTTTCACCTCCTCCTCGTAGCACGAAGGCCTTTACGCTCTCTCCGTATTCCCATTATACAGTGTTCGATGATAAAAGCAACCTCTAAGCGAACGGAGGGATGATCAAGGATAACTAGATACTCAGACCTGTTCCCATTAATTCGTGGACCACCTGTGATTGTCATTTTCAATTTTGCCGTCGTTAGTTTGAAGATAGTTCGCCTGACGGCATTTGGGGCAGAATTTAATGACTGCATATTAGCTCTTCCGTGCCAACTTGTTCGCAATGCTGTTTCCAGGAATATTTATGTGCCCGGACACCCAAACTACATTATTTGTGCTTCGCGCTGTCAAATCGCTTAGAAGCATTCTTCCTTAAATTCGAAGAGGTATTGTGGCACCAAATCTGTTTTCGTAGGGTTAGACCATATGGCTCAACCCAATAGCCTAACTTTGCTGTACTGTCCTTATAGTGTTTCTAGAGCAAGTTTTACTTTTTAATCTAACGTTTGAAATCCGCCTTAAAATTTTGGGCTTAGGGTAAGTCTATCATTTCTGGAGTCTTTCCTGGATGAGCTGGTATACTGAAAATGAAATCAGCTAACCAAATCATGTGTTGAGAGAAACATATTTAGTTAAATAAAAAGTAACTATACTCTTTTCTCAGTGTAACAGAGCCGACAATCCAGCCATAGATGGGATTCTCTTACATTGTACCCATCTTGTTATTTCATGAGGGCAGTTGAAAGTTTCCACCGTAGTTTGAAATCGAAAATAATGACATCAGAGCAGATGGATTCGGGGTCAATGATTTTAACATTTGAAGCAGATTATAGAGTGAAAATAAATTCAATTTCTAATCACATATAATTGATCTGTATTTGACTGATGCCGTCTTTGATAGATGCTATAATACCAGATATATGTATTTACAAACATTGTTTGAAAATGCATTAGCTTTTTTGCTGCTTCGTATTACATATTAATTAGTTTCGCGTGTGCGTAATCAGTAAATTGCAGTACGATTCGTTTTTCAAAAGATCAACTCAAGATCAAACTGCAATCTCACGATCGGCAAGCCTTGAGTATAAATACATAACCACATACAAATCTAAGTATAAGCGGAATATTTTGGAAAATACCTTTCCTATCAGTTTGCATCAGTAGCACATGTTTCGAACTTTCGCGCCATTAACGTATTAAATCAATGCAAATATGCCCAAAGCACAATTCAACAAATTTATAGCGGACGAAGCCGATCCACTGCACCCAGAAAATAGTTTGCATACAAACATTGAACGAGTGAAACACGATGAAGCGGTAAGCGAAGAAAACAAAAATTTATTTAAAACATAATACATATACTTTCACATGTGAAACTAAAGTCCACTTCACAGGTCGTCATCAGCAGTGTAGCGGAGGATATTCTGCCAGCTAGTGGTGGTGAACGCGATAAATGGAGCCGCGAAATAGAATTTCTCTTTTCATGCATAGCTCTCTCTGTGGGTTTGGGCAATGTGTGGCGTTTTCCTTTCATAGCGCTGGAGAATGGGGGTGGCGCTTTCGTTATACCCTATGTCATTGTGCTCTTGCTCATCGGGCGTCCCATCTACTATATGGAGGTGCTGATCGGACAGTTTGCAAGCCGCGGTGCAGTGAAGGTGTTCGACATGGCACCCATTATGAAAGGTGATTTGTTGCAGAACTTTTGATTTTTTAATTTAAGTATTCAATTAGATAAAGAAATTCTGCTAGATAATCCGAAAAAGTGTTCCTCCTAAATCGGATGTTGTAGTTAAACAAGCATAATTAGCGTAATGGATATATGTATAGTTTAGAAATATATATTCTACTCTCGTCATAATGAAAGATATCACATCTTGTGTTCTGTTAAGATTTTCTGTATTTCTGGAGGTCGCGGGTTTAATCGAGTGTGTCGGGAAATGATGTTTCCCCTCCCAACCCCAGAATTTTAAACATCTCCCGGTACCCCACATTCCGGTCATTTTAAAACTACTACCGTGGGTTCCGCGGATACCGATATCCCGTACACGTTTCTAGTTCCAAATTCTGTTGCAAATGTTGTTGGTGTTAAATTTCACCATTGTTTGTGAGGGCCCCAACTTTTTTAGCAATATTCTTTAACTGAGTGGGCCACCATAATGTTCTTAGAGTCTTCAAATTGTTTTCTATCGTTTACATTTGCCAAGCTTCCTCCCAGAGCCTGATTGGATACGCTTAATTCGAATCTGTCTGAAAATACGACTGTTAAATACTCCCATGATCTACGTTGATTCTGCCAAGGACTCTATACAGCTTTCCTATTCCATTAATACGAGCATTAATTGTTATTAGTAAACATGCTCGATCGTTTTAACGAGTTTGGCCGAGCCCTATAAAGCACGGCAGTCGTTTCTCTTTTCTGCCAAGTGGAGCCAAATTCTCCTACAGTATGTCTTTCCATCATAGAAGGGACCTTCCTCTTCCCCTGCTAACACCAGCGGGTAACGAGTTGAATACTTCCAGGTCTGGAATAATTGCACCAACCACGTCCTCATCAAGCCAACAAGGCCGCCGTGCACTATGTCTATGTGGTTGTAAAGTTCGCAAAGCCCAAAGTTCTATCGTATGCGGTATGAGCCATCGCCGAGTAAGAGCTCATTATTGTCCTCATTGAATTTTGTCACTGACCACATTTCTGCGACATATACAAGTACAGGAATAATGAGGGATAGAGAGTGGGTTTTATATGGGCTTTACTTCACAATTGCCTGTTCAGCCCAAAACGACAATTGTTGGCAGGAGTGATTCTCTGTTGGATTTCAAGGCTGGAATGCGTATTTCCGAATAACCAAAGTGCTACACCTTTTCGAAATAGCAACTGTCCTGAGTGCCGAAATCCGAATCTGCCTTCACAAAACATGATTCATGCACTCTATCAACTCCTCAACGCCGAACTCTGGCAGACTAGTTGCCTCTCACCCACGAAACTGCTATTCTCGTCCTCGACTGGATGCTAGAGTTTATCTTTTCTGCTGGTTTCAGTGCAAGTATCATTCAATTGAATAAGAAAGTATTCCCTCATACTCTGGACATCGACCACCACGTCACCGCCTTTGTTATTTCTGGAATTAATGATGCGAGGATTGTTCATTCCAGTCAGAAAAAATGCAATAAAGTATAAAAAAAAAATTTAAAATGAGACCAAGCGTGAATTTTCAGTGATTTTTATTTGTTTTACTTTTGATTTAAAGAAAAAGTTTGAACTTATTTTGCTTTGCTTTGTTCTAAATAAATGCTAAGTATCTTTAATGTTAATAGTGTTATTGTAATTTTTGGTCATGACTTCATTGCAACATATTTAAGCATTCTCACTGTATGAAAACTATGTAAAATAATGCCGGTTCACCGGTTTTTTTGTAATTCGAAAATAGAGAACCGGGTTTTTTCAAAGAAAGAAAAAGGCGAATAAGCGAATGATAGCCTGAATCATTTGCCAACCAATTTTGAAACCATAACAACCCTCCTGGAAGATGCAGAAACAAAAACACCTGGAAGCGAAAACACGAAACTAAACTAAATTTGAAAATAAAAAAGCCCTTCTTAAAAAACAATAAAACGGTAACAAAAAAATAAAACAAACAAAAAATCAAAAACCATTGCGCCTGGACCACACTACTAAAGTGGAACTTCTTTTCATTAATTTCTAGTGCTCTTCATATTGCAGAAATGCATCTTAAGTTTAATGTTAACCTCATCTTTAGTCTTGGTCTTCGTCTTTATATTCGTCCTCCTATTCGATTTTCACTTTCGTAAACATATTCGTTTCGTTTTCTTATTCGTTTTACTCCCCGAATTCGTCTTTATATTCGTATTCGTTCTTGTATTCGTAGTCCTTTTGGGTTGGTCTTTGCAGTGGTTTTTATTCGTATTTGTCATTGCCTTCCTATTGGCCTCCGCATTTGCCTTCGCAGTCGTTATCGTATTCGTATTCGTTTTCCTACTCGTCCCCGTCTTTATATTCGTTTTCGTATCCGCGTTCGCCTTTAATTGATCCATTCAATCAAAAAGCAATCAATTTTGAAACCATAAAAACTCTTATCATCTACAGAAAAATTTCTTTCGAATGCACCTTTTTGGTTGCAAGGTTGGCATAGTAGAACCGCCGTAGCGTGCAAGATACGAGTATGTATAGTATGTAATAGCTCTGGCCAAACTCTGGTGTGTAACGGTAGATTGATAGGAGGCTCGAAAGGCCTTTTCGTACAAGCAAAGTTTATTGAAACAATTATGCTCAAATGAGAAACTTCTGAAATTCACCTCGCTTACACCGACTATTTCTGATTTACTCCAAACAACTGTAAAATAAACATTTTCCATTTTTTTTTAAGTTCCATCATTCAATTTCTTCTTAATCTCTATGAGTACACAAAAATATTTAATTTAAGTAACAACTAAATAAAGTATCGATATAAGTATTATAACCGTAATTCCCAACTCCACAGGCATTGCGTATGGCCAAGTTTACGCTACAGCATTAGCGACTACCTACTATGCCGCCATTATGGCACTGACAATCAAATACTTACTCGCCTCCTTCACGCCATTGCTACCTTGGGCGACATGTCAGCCGGAATGGGGCGCCAATTGTGCGTCAATCACCACCTACAACTCCAGCGTAATTGGCAATACATCTCATGAGAAATTGGTCTCCTCAGCAGAGTTGTATTTCACGTAAGTACGAGTGGCACAATGAATTTATAAATATGCATGTATGTACTTAAATAGTCACTTAAGTTTTACTTACTTACTTAAAGCAAGGTAGTGCTGCGCGAAAAGGATAATATTGAAGATGGTATCGGGGCGCCAAGTTTGGATCTTGTGATCTATTTATTTCTGGTATGGGTTTTGATTGCAGTTACTTTGATTAAAGGTAAGTTCTACTACAACTCGTGTACGTACATATGTATGTATGTATGTATGTGTTGAGCTTTACTAATGCTTTCTCCAATTTTATTTTTCTTCAGGCATTCAAAGCTCCGGCAAAGCTTCGTATTTTCTAGCCTTATTTCCTTATGTCGTACTTTTTATTCTACTCGGGCGCGCACTAACTTTGCCTGGCGCCTGGGATGGTATAGTTTACTTCCTAAAACCGCAATGGGATCAGCTACTTAATCCTGAGGTAAGTATCGTCAATTATAGTTGTTTACTTAAGTTTTAATTTGATTTTTATTCAATGGTAGGTTTGGTATGCTGCTATTACACAGATGTTCTTTTCGTTAGCCATCTGCTTTGGCACGCTAATCATGTATGCTTCATATAATAATTTTCATAAGCGCGTTCACAAGTGAGTAATTTATGAAATTTTTTGAAATTTTTATCACACTAATTGGACGACTGAATTCTCCTGTATGGAATAATCGACTGTTCACCAGAGAGCAAAGGTGTAGTATAGGGACGGGTTGTGGGGGGTTGAAATTCGATTTTTTCCGAATTTTGAACATTGCCCAACCATTCGATTATTCGATTCGAAATTTCGAGTTAAATATTTAAAACCAAGTCATAAAATCTGTATCGTTCGTTCGATATTCAAAAAGGCTTGCGCTGTAGATGTGTAATATGGTTTTAGTTTTGCGCCATATGAATGTATGTAAGAAAATCAAAATCAAATTATTTAATAAGCTAAATAAATTACCCCAATATGGGTATCAATCGAAATGATTTTAAATGAACTTTATTTTTTAATAACATTTAAGAGGGGTGCCACCTGTTTGAAAAGTCGAATTTAGTTAAAGAAGTATTGTGCTTAAAATACTATGCAACAATTACAATATTTTTGAGGTGATTGAAGAATAAAAAAAAAAAAGTTAAAGTTAAGTTAAAAGTTAAACTCAAATTACACTGTAGGACAGCCGAAACCAGCCCGGACTTTGTTAACATTTTCTGAAAGTATACCAATCCAGTAGTAAAACACTCGGCGGATTTGCGAAAGTTAGCTCGTATTTTTATTTCATGGCCTACTAAAGTTTTCATGCCTCGGCCTAAGTAGTTTTCAAAAAAATAGTTAAAATAAATATCTGAGCGAAATTAAAGGTTAGGACATATAAAATAAAATTTCATGGGAAATATTTTCGTAGATAATTTTAACCTATTAGCTCCCGCCTAAAAGGGCCATTTTGATCCTTACTTCATTAAATCCCGCAAAAAGCAACTTTGGAAGGTCGTTAGAGGACTGGTATACTCTAGAAAATTATTCTCCGGAAAATTTTACTAGGGGTCATCTCTGGCAAAAGCTTCGTGCTATTTACTAACGTAAAAGCCTCTAAAAATTTAAAATAAAAAATCAACAAAAAAATACTTTACATTATTTTTTTTTTTATTTAAGAATAACAGTTCCTTCTTGGCACAGATGTTTTGTTTCGATGCATCAGATCGGAAAACATGTATTTTTTACTTGCATCCCTAAGACAAATGGAGGGCCACACACAGTGATGACAAATTTAACCAGAAACAAAAAAGTTGAAGAGTTGATTTTTTGGAAATAAATATGAAATTCGAATTTTTCTAGAAAAATTCGATGTTATCCGAATTGCAGCAACACAAAGTTCGATTTCAAAAATTCGCCATTTCGGAGCTAAAATTCGAATATCGAAGCTTCGAATATCGAATTTACCTATCCCTAGTGTAGTATGATATGCACAAACGATGCTCTGAATGCTATTTTAGATTTTCTGCCATTGGATTTGGTAGGATAACCGACGGAAGCGCTCGCTACTCTTTGCTGAGAGATATCACTGTTAGCGTTTGGCCGATTTGCATCTGCGCCGATTTGTGGCGTGCGCCTTAATGTCACACAAAGAGGAGGGACCTACAGTTTTACGCCGACTCCGTACGGCGATTGTATTTTTATGAAAAGGTGTTTTCCGGAGCAGAAATACACTCAGAGGTTTGCCATTACCTGCCGGGGTGCGACTGCTATTAGAAAAAACGTTTATATTTTACTTATGATGTCAGTCGGAAACTTAGCTTGATTTCAGGCCCTGCATATTCCACGCTGCGGTCTAAGCTATCATGGTGACATCTTAATTTTTATTAAGAGACAGGCTGAAATCAAAGCTCTGAGCTCTTTCACATTTTATTCCAAAATTGCGCTGGACTGCCACCTAAGCCGTAGGATATGGCCAAGCTGAACAGACTTCATCTCGCTTGGGCCTCTAATCTTAGGGACATAGAAGCAAACTCTATGGTAGGCGAACTTGCAAGGCAAATCACAACCAAGCAGATTTTTCCTGATAAAAAACGCAAGGGTTGCCATGCACAACTTGCAAGCTAATACTTAAAGAACTTAAGTATGTACAAACAAGCTGGAGGCAGATGGAGTCAAAGTACGACTTGTCGAATTTCCAGGCCGACGTTTGAATGGGATCGGAAAAGGCCACGAAGAATATACTCTCTGAGAAGTGAAGATATCTAACATTGCGGGAGCTCTGACCGGGTACTGTCTAATAGGAAAACATGTAGAAAGACTCGGCATGCCTTTCCAAAGGTGTTGCAGAAGATGAAGAAGTACTGTACTAAGTACTAAAGCTATTCTAATGGAAGTATTTAAGCGAATAAGCTTTAAACCATCGACAACCCTATATATGTAAACAGGTGGTCGAAAATATCTCCAAAAAGATCAAAAGATTCTGAAACTGTTAAAATTGGGCTCAAGTTTTATAAGAAGGTGTGATCTTCTATGACAATCAGGCAACCCCGAAAGCTTTAGACAAAGTCCCTTACTGAATACCATCGATCATATCAATATTTCTAGTCGTGCGACGAATTGGCTGAAAAAGGTACGATAACCTTCCGGAAAGGATACGGTAGCCGTAGCATAGTAACTTTGAAACAGTTTGTTAGAGATCACATCATTCTAGTAGCTGATGGATGCTGGTACAACTTTTTGGCTTGTGAAACTTCCAAGTTTACCTGGTCTTCCTATAACAGGCAACGCACAACATTGTTCTTGAGTTTAAACAGAAAAGCGATGCCTTTTCTTATGAAGGCTCTTACGGAGCACTTTCTAATGTGTAATCAAAATTGGCCTGTATTGGCCTATTAGAGCCGACGATCTACTCTGCTTATGAAACATGTAATACCGAATCGAAAAAGTTGCCAAACGGAAAAATAAATTAACAAAATGACAGTACTGATCACGACTTTCACTGAAAACCACTAGCCGACTCTAGTAGTCGAAGTGCCAAAATATACTCTTATTTTTATGATAGAAATTCGTTCAAAAAAACTGTATATTTGTTTTATAAGACATTTGAGAATTGAAAAAGTGTTGAAGACTATTTTCAGGTATTCCAAGGATTTTTAAAAGTGATTTAGGTGTCATATTTTAATAGGAATATCGATATTTTTTGAATGTGTGTAGTTAAATATGGATGTTCTATTAGGGTATAGATAATTTCTGAGTTTCTATTATTACTATAGCATCAGTCTCACAAATCATTAATCATCATAACTTTTTTGTCCTTAATTTGGTGCTTTAACCCTAAAAAGTTTCAATTGAATATTCGAAAAAAAAGAAAACTTAGACGAATATAACTTCAGATTGATGAACCTTAAAGGCACCGTTGAATATTCTGCTTCCTTACGCTTTTTTTAAGATCTCAATGGGTAGGTTCAGAAGGCGCAGAAGTTGAGCGCAACCGTTGCTAAAAAATCAGTGATCGTAATGCGTCTTCTGAACGGCTTCATACATTAGCTGTCAAATTCAAAACACACCACACGTTGTCTCAAATGATCAGAAAAATATTACGATCATCTAACACGCAACTGTTCAGTTGATCAGAAGTACAAAACAACGCGTTCAGCAGGTGCAATCGAAACAGTTACTGAGCTGTTGCGCCTTCTGAACGTGCCCAATTACCCAAAAATATAAAGAACTTTTGATTATTTGTTCATTCTTTCATTCCACAGGGACGTAATGATCGTGACGACAATAGACTCCATTACCTCAATACTCGCTGGTTGTGTTATCTTCGGCATACTTGGCAATCTCGCGCTGGAAACCAACAACACAGATATATCGAAAGTGGTTAAGGGTGGTGCAGGCTTGGCTTTCATCTCATATCCAGAAGCTATAGCAAAATTTAAATATTTACCGCAATTTTTTGCTGTGCTCTTCTTCTTCATGCTCCTCGTATTAGGTAAGTATTGCTTTCGACAACCGCTGGAGATAAAGTTAGAGCGGAGAATAATAATAGGGTTATTCCTTCTTCAAAGGTATCGGCAGTAATATTGGCATGTCTTCGTGTGTTATAACAGTATTTAAGGATCGTTTTGATCACATACCACAATGGGCAATCACAATCGGATTCGCAATCTGCAGCTTCCTTTGTGGCCTGATCTATACAACACCTGGCGGACAATATCTACTGAATTTGGTGGATTTCTTTGGTTGTTCATTCATTGCACTTTTCTTGGCCATAGGCGAGATTGTGACTATTTCATGGATTTATGGTGAGTGTGTTTCGTGTAGACTCTGCTTAGTAAAGTATTTAAAGTCCTATGTCTTTTTTTCAATAATTATAGGCGTCAAACGCTTCTGCAAGGACATTGAGTTCATGTGCAATCTAAAGACCGGGTTCTATTGGCGCATCTGTTGGGCCATTTTCACACCTGGTCTCATGTTTCTCGTGCTTGTCTATACGCTGATCAACTACAAACCGCTTGAATATAAGGGTATGGAGTATCCGGAATATATTTACAATATTGCTTGGCTGATATGGCTCATTGGTGTGGGTCAACTGCCCTTTTGGGCTTTATATACCGTCTACAAGCAGCCGGGCAATACTTTTATGCAGGTTTGTGTTAGTTGAATAATCAGAAAATTTTTATAAAATGTGTGTAATGAATTTATGTTTTCAACAGAAATTCAATCGAGCCATAAAACCAAAGTCCAACTGGGGTCCAGCGTCAGCTGAGCAATTGGAAAAGTATATACTATTTATGAAAAATTCACAGAATCACAACCCTGAACATGGTTGGACGTCGCGAATTTATGATAACATTTTCGGTTGATTTCAATCGATTGATTTTGTTTATGTTTTTGAAGTACTTAAGTGCCTGATTAACTCAAATACACAGTTTTATTAAGGAAAAAAGAAATGCAAAGTTTTTAGTTTAAAATTTATTTCAATATGGTTCATAGCTTAATTTTATTGCTTATTTCCCTTTTTTAAATTTTTATATTCAATGAAAGAAAATATTTATTTGCTATTGAATACATACTAAGCAGTAGATTTTACTCGTTTGATACGCTAGATTTTTGATATTACCGTTAAACGGTTCTTGGGGTAATTACAGTGTAGAGGAGCGTGGAAAAGAAGATAAATGAGAAAAAGTGCATTTACTAGATTTTTAGAAAGCGTAATTATGTTTTAGTACATCTTAAACGTATTTTAGGCCGGCGGTATAGTAGTGGCAAGTGGCAAGCGGATTGTTTTCTCAGCATGCAGAAAATTATATCTACTTTTTCAAATTAATATAGATGTTTTTATTTTACGATTTTTTTAGCGAAGAAGTGCGGTACGATTTATGATTTTTTATTTTTGTTTTTGAAAATTTGTGAGTTTTGTGACATTGGTTAAAAATTTTTTAAAACCAGTATTATTACTGATTTTTTTCTGTTACGATTTTAAAAATATTTGCAATTTTTTATTCATTTTATTTTGGCTAAGCCATTTTAATGCTTGTGGACAAATATATTTTGTGGCACTTCCTAATTTACAAAAGTTTAAAATAATTAAATGTATAATTAAAGTTGCAAATTTTGCTATTTCGGCAAATCAGCTTTAAATAAATGGAATTTGTTCCCCTTTTTAATGCATTGTTAACCAACTCATCATTTCACTTGTGTGCAAATGTATGTATATAGATAAACAATAATTGGCTTAAAGCCTGATTGTGACAACTTAACTTAACTTAACTTAACTTAACGGAACGTAGAACTTAGAGAATCAAAATGAAACAGATTTCGACGTGGCATTAAGTTACAATAAGCAATGAAGCTATAGAACTTATTTGCAATCAAAAAATAAGGGGATTCACAGGATGTCATAACAATCATATTATCATAAAAGTCATGAATTTGTCTGTGTGGCGGTTGCCATGAATATACTTAACCTTTACAAAATGTATGACAATACATGTGACTATTTATGATACCTTGCAAATCACTTATTTTTTTGTCAAATTTTGTCTGGATATTGTTTTAGCTAAAAATGTATTTGAAATATACTGGAAAATCTATTTACCACTTTTATACATACAAACATACTATATGTAGTTAATTAACAGTTTTGATTTTGTTCAAACTTTCTGAATTTGAAAAGATATTTGTTAGAAAAGTTGAACCTTTTTTGTTATATTTAATATTAAATTTAGGACTAAAAGTGAGAGTGCGTGACGTCCATAGCGTCACCGCAGTTACCAAAAAAGTTGAATCGATGTATTTGTATGAAGTAAGCTAGCTGAACAAAGCTGACGGAGACAGTGATGCACAAATTAGCTCAACTTTTAACTTTGCTTATAAGTTTGCGGCAAGTGACAACTATTCTATGTTCTGTTAATATATTTGAATGTTAGTGAACATTTTTAGATTTACTCAAAAAAGAAATGTTAAATATCAAAAAAGAATCAGTGATGCCAATTTGGTTAAATTTGAATTTTTCGTGGGAATGGCATTAAATTATGGGGGAATTAATTATAGAAACGATTCTTAGTGGAACATTGCTATTAGGAGAATAAATTACATCTTCTAATAACAATCTGTCTTTACGACACTTTTCACTTTCACTTTACCTTTATAAATATTTAACACCATCATTTCTCACTTCGCTTTCGGTGCCAAGCTAACGTCCGGCAAAGTTTTGAGCAGTCAATTAAAAGTAAGTATTTATGAATAAGTATTTAGAAATTGTTTCCAAAATAATTAAAAAAAAACTGCGATCAGAAATAGGCTTGGAATTGATACTTTGGAGGCAAGTTTACAAACAGAACAACTGTTTAAAAATAAAACCAATTTGATTTTAGTTCGAAGGAATAATGCCTGATATGCATGCATATATTATAGATATGCTTTGCGAAATATACTGAGAAGTAATAGTTTTATATATTATTAAAAACGATTGTCCTTATTATCTCATAATTATTGATATCACTTGGTTTTTTAATACAAATAACAATGAAGTGCTTTAAATAGTAAACGTTTTTTTGGGGAATACCATAGAAAATAGGGGAATTTTTTCAGTAATTTCCTCCAAATTCGCCTTAAAAGAGTTGGCATCCCTGGAAAGAATAGCTAATAGAATAAGTGCAAAAGGTCAAAGCAATTTCGGCAAGGAGTTTATGATTACTAGAGATGCCAGATCCAAATAAAAATAAATATAATAACATACTTAATTTTTATATTAAATAAAAAAACAGTTTTAATAACCAGATTTGTCGAAAAGCTATCAAGTAGCTAAACACTTCGTAAATACGTAAAAAGTGGAGATACGATTTTTCTATATTACGACAACTATGTACATATATGAGCATTCAACAGAAGCTTTATAAATTTTGGCCCTGCTTAAGGAAATGGTTACATTTTTTCGAATTACCAATTTTACTGAATTTGTTGCTAAATTTTTACATGCAGCGTATGTAGAAGAAAATATGCATGACCGTCAAGAAAAGTGGGCTACAAAACGGCATACTTTTCTTTCTAAAAGGGGTAATTAGGGAGTCAAGAATTTTAAAGCAAATTTTCACAAAGTTCTCGCACTTGGTGATGCAAAAATATTCACATCATGCGTCAAAAAGTGCGATAGCAATCCGAAAATTGTCGCTAACTGGTTACAGAATCTCCCCAGATGTGTTCAATTAATCGACGCTGACAATGATGGGGACGCAATGGACGTTATGAACTTTCACTTTCAGAACTCGAATTTAAATTTTTCTTTCATTTTTAACTTCCTACTTATGTTTAGAAGGCCACAAAAAATGAAAATTTATAGCAAAATGTCGTGTCAAAAAGGTGTAACACATGTACATTAGGGTGTACGAGAAATACTTTTTTTTACGTACGTACGTAATTTTCTTAACCTCTATGTTTTGTTTTTGCCTAAGTAGGATGTATATAAAGTTTTGTTGCTGTAGGTCCATGATAACCCGACTTCAAGTTGAACTTTTGGTTAAGATTGTATTGAGAATACCGCTTGTTTTCTTGCATGTCCTTCTTTTCGTTTTGTTTTTTGTTTGGGGACCAATTATGGATACAAACGGGAAGGTGATTCCCAAAACAGCGAGAGCTAAGGCGCCACCGTGCTTTTCTGCTGCAGGAAAAGCACAACGCTACGTATTATGAGATTGCGGGGATAGATGGTCTATCATAGACCACGTGGTTGACGCGTGAGATGTCCCATAACAATAGCTTGGGTACGTGGCACATTATCGGAATCAACGGAAATCTTCGAGATGCTTCAAGAGTGCCTAATTTAAGGCGTATACGATTGAATTCCAAGATGGCACGGCTTATTTTACGTTAAAAACAGAAACGGAAAAATTACGGGCCGATTTTATAATAGAATTAAAGAATATTTTAAAATTTAAAGGGTGCTTTATTTTGCTGATCGATTTCATAAAGCCACTTTAAAGATGAAGGTGTCCATAAAGGCTCTTTAGTTAAATACCCAAAATGGAAATTTAAATTACGTAATGGTCCTATTTGTAAGAAAAAAGTAGTTAGTAGTAGTTTTCGTAGCTATAATTTTACATATTTATAACAATCAGCTGATGCAATTTTGCCGATATCAGCATTTCCAACTTTGGTACATATTTCCATTTAAATGAACCTTTTGTTATTATTCAATGGCCTTTGCATTATGAAAACACTTCTTGTTTAAAGAACATTTAAATGACACTTTAACTAAAAGGATACTTTTGCAAAAGGAACTTTAAGAGTTTCATTATGAAATTGGCCCTAAGCGATACACCCTAATGTACATGGATACTATAGTCATACGTGCATATGTAAAATGTTTGCATTCTAGTTCATGCTCCTTTTGATTTAACAACTTGCCATGAAAATATTTTTGTTCTAATTTCATTAAAGCTAAACCCTTTTTAAGCGATATCATCTTATTTTTTAAATTGTTGGAATATTTTACTTTTTTATTTCTACTTAATCTTCGATTTAAAAAAAGTTTTCATATCATGATATTGCTTTGATTGCGTTCTCTATTGTTTATTTATTTTTCTAAATTTGTAACTTTTGTAATCCACTATTTAAATTAATATGATTTGGTATGGCTTAAGATTTAGTTAAACTATTTAGCACGTTACTTGTATTTATTTTTTGATTTGCAATTTGAAGTTTAAAATTTATTTTAAGTTCTAGTATGTATTCTACGTTTGCTTTAGTTTAAATGTAATTTGCCTAATTAGAAATTGTAGCTTAATGGTTTTTCTCTGAGTGTAGCACTGGTGCTCGCATAACTGCGTAATTGATTTTTGTTTTATTTATCACAGCATTTTTATTTATTTATTACGTATTCTTGCTAGTTTTTTATTGTTCCGGGCTCAACTTAATGAGAATTTGCCCATTTGATGTAATTTAATAAAAATATTTTATTTTTTATTTTTAAATTATTTTTTTATCTACATTTTGTCAATTTTGTCATATTTTTTATACTCGAAACAATAAAATTTTTGTATTGGATTTCACTTGGTCATATAATATGTTTGTAAATACTTGACCCTCGCGTCTTACCTTAAAAGAAGTCATATTTATTCCCTTAACATCTTGTGCCCATCCAAAGCTTTTTAAAATACCGTGCTACAACTATTTTTACACACAGAGAAATTAATATATTCGCGAAACCATGGGCATATATAGAAAAAATTTTATCTTTGAAATTTTACAACACTTATTTTTCGAAAAAAATTATATGTTAAGGACTCATATACACTCGACAACATCCTCGAATTCCCAAATTCTAACTTTATAAGTTAAAAAAACTAAATTATATTTCCGATAACTATTCGTCCTTGTGCACCAAAAAATTTAAATTTTTTTT
>NW_016160604.1:0-1248 GCF_001687245.7 Rhagoletis zephyria | reverse complement strand
AAAATAAAATAAAATAAAATAAAATAAAATAAAATAAAATAAAATAAAATAAAATAAAATAAAATAAAATAAAATAAAATAAAATAAAATAAAATAACATACAGTAAAATAAAATAAAATACAACGAAATAAAATAAAATAATGATAGGTCCTAATATAAAATAAAATAAAATAAAAATAAAAATAATCAAAATAATAATTAAAATAATAATAATTCTGCACTAAAATTTCTATAACATATTAATTCGAAATTCGATAGTAAGCAATAAAAAATGAAGTTCAGTGAAGGTAAACACATATTTCATATAACTTAAACTAATTTCTGCCCACCTGTTTTTCATCTACGCAGTTCCCATTGAGTATTTAGGTATACGGGAAATATAAGATTTCCAAATTTGTACACTTTTTTGCAATTGAAAAAATTTCATTTCATATGAATAATAAAATATTTATATCACTTTCAGTGCTTAAATTCTAATCTAATAAGTATAATGAAATTGTTCATTAATTGTTTGCTAAAGCCGTAGTTTTATTCATTTTATTTATTTATGTATATTGATAATATTTTATCATATTTATGTATTAGGGTTTGCTCAAGCCGATAAAAAATTTTTAAGTACCTACATATCTACTGTAGGAATTATTAATTTAAATTTGTGTATTAGTTTTTCCTATTAATTTTAAATTTTATAATTGCACAGTTATTTGGTATACAAAAATATGCTTTTATGTACATATGTACGTGTAACATACATATGCTTTGAGTTCTTGTAAAACATATACGCTCAAAAGTGTCATTATTTTAACAGTACCTTTCTTGCCAACTTTTCTCATTCAAACAGTTCATTGTTGCCATGGATTTGGTGCTAATTTACTATTACTGTTACTTATAAACTAAATTTTTTTTCTATTAATTTTCACTTTTGCTATAATCATGGTGTTCCTCGGGTTAGTGTGTACTTCATTTTGTAGATTTGGCGTTTTTATTGCTAATTTTCGCTCAATTTAGTGCAAACTTTTGCCTTTTAATTTCGTGTTCTATATATAATATAACAGTTTTTTTTAAATTTAATTCGCCAGAATTGTTTGTTTCTACTTTTCGTCGTCCTAAAATTTTTCTACTGATATACTTACTGTATATTTTATTTATTATTCACATGCGGCTGTTTATATTTTCTGTCTTTCCGTCTCAAATTCTTCTTATACTCCTCTTTGTTAATATTTTATTGTTGTTATTTATTTACTTAG
>NW_016160603.1:38595-62048 GCF_001687245.7 Rhagoletis zephyria | reverse complement strand
TTCACAACACGCTCAATTTCGAAAATCCTCTTTAAGTGTGATTGGAAAAGGAAGCGTTTGTGGTCATACCGTGCTGTGAGTAGCAACTCCACATTGAACCATTGCTGGTTCTACCCGCATTTAGGTATTAAACCACAGCCACCACGATACTCCCCAAAGGGGCCGTACCCATGAACAGANTCAACTCACCCTGACCCACTTAACTGACTCAGCTCACACTAAAACGACTTACACGACTACTTCACTCCACATTCATACTCCGTCTTGCTCGTCTCACAAGTCTAATCGCCTCGCTCGCGGGCACCCTCCACATCCAGGAGCGGTGACACCACTTGCTCAACTTTCGACCGATCGAGTTGCTCGACACACATTCACCATCTTGCTCCGTCTTGCTCATCTCGCACGTCCTACTCGCCTCGTTCGTGGGCACCCTCCACATCCGGGAGCGGTGACACGGCTCAGCTTTCGCAACGGATCGAATTGCTCAACTTGCGCACAACTTTTTCACCATTTCCAGCGGTTTCCCCAACACTTTTCCTCCAATTACAACTGTTTTCACCATTATCTCCATTATCCCCATTTTCACCATTTTCTCCATTTTCTAGTCGTGTAAGCCATGCCAGTGTTTGCCTTGGCTGCCTTGCAAGCCTTGCTTGTGTCACCAGTTTTGCTCGCCTCGCCGACGAACACACTCCGGGGGCATCTGTTCCCCGTGGCACCATTTTTAAAGGCTTTGGTATGACTTTCGAAAGCAAATGGCTCTTCTCCCAAATGAATCATACCACCGATTCAGGATTGGTAGCCTTTGACTGGGGTACCCGGGATTGTGACACCCGTAGTCTCGCAACGCGAAACCCCCCTGGGTTCGTTGGTACGGTAATCTCCACATCGGAATCTGCGTAAGCACATGTCCTACACAGGTTCCCATGCGAAGCATCCCTGTTAGTTCATGCCGACATGGAAACCCCTAAGGGCCCCCATGTCACCACTTAAGGTCTAGCCCCGCGACAAGGACACCAACGTTTCGCTAGACTGGATGATGGACAGTTGCTTGAAGAATGATTCATGCCTAAGCAATTTAGACAGAGGTGTTTTCGCTTGGCTAGCAAGAAACGCTCCATTGGGTCTACCGCCATAAATTTGCTGCAACTGAATGCGTTGTGAGTCGCTTGCTCGTCGCACAAGTGGCACTTGTTGGGTTGGGTTGAAACTAAGCTGGTGTGCGATTTCGATGCACGGTGATGTGTTGATGGCGATAATGGTGTCCGTTTTGCTGATGTGTAAGGGGGTTCCGGCTGGCCTCAATGATGTTAAAACTCTGACACCGGCGCTCAATAAACCCAGCTAAATCATCCCATGAAGGCAGTCTCAATGACGAAGTAGTATTGCTCCATTTCGTGGCAACCTCGTCCTCCCACTTGGTTTGAGTGGCTTCATCGAGCTTAGAGGTAAGCAAATGTAGAACTATTCCATCTGCTATCTGCGATTTTGATGTCAACGACTCCATGGCACGTAGACTGCCGTTGACTATATCGATAAACTCTCGTAAGGTGGATGCGGATGGCTTCACAACACGCTCAATTTCGAAAATCCTCTTTAAGTGTGATTGGAAAATGAAGCGTTTGTGGTCATACCGTGCTGTGAGTAGCTCGATAGCCTTTCGACAATTTATCGCTGTGACTCTAGTGCCTGCACGAGGCGCGCTGTCTTGTCGGTTAAGCATGACCGAAGATACTGAAATTTTTCAATCTCTGATAGCTCGTTGTTGGTATGCACGAGCATGGAAAACATGTCGAAGAAATCTAGCCAATCTGCATGGTGGCCAGAAAATTTTGGTAATTGCAGCTTTGGTAAGTGGAACTTTGACTGCGACGTCGACGATAGAATGGGGGTGCTACTCAAGGTTTCGGGTTCAGCAGCACGAAGCTGAGCGAGCCGCCCCATGATAGCGGATTTTACGACGAAATACGCCGTTTCACAATTGGTACGATACATTCCTTCTAACTCGGATTCATCGAGTTCTTCAAGGTGCGACTGGATTGCTGCAAAATTGTCCAGTTGACGCTGCAACAACTCGAGCTTGACCTTGAGCATCGGTTTAGCCATTGTATTTAGTTCCGCTAAGTTCATGCGAGAACTTTCGAAACGCTGCCAAAGTAATTCCCGCCGTCGAACCTTAACGCGAATGTTATTCGACGCAGCTGGCTGCGTTGGCGTTGATTCGCCATCAACCGCTTGAAATTCCACGTTACCGTACATTATTAAATTGAAACAAATTACACGGAGCCGGTGTTTAAGATCCGGCTCGAAGGACCTTTATGTTGGGGCACAAAGAGTTTTTTGTTGCCCTTAAACAGAAAATTAAAACAACGTTTGATGTGCTTAACTAATTGTGAACTTTATTAAGAAATCAAAAAATGCAAGATTAGACGTGTGGCCGTGTCGAACGATGGACTGTAATTGTTTTTAAAGAATTAGCATAGAATGTACAAAAGGTAATTTCTAGTCGCGTTATATGTATGGATATCCGTACGTATATATGTACATATGTTCGTTTGTATGTACATATGTACGTATGTATGTACATATATACGTATTGATGTACATATGTACATACATATTTGCATAGCTAGCCAGTTATTATTTTTCTAGGCCGCTAGCGGGACATTTTTTGCTATGTTGGGTGGTTGTTGTTGGTCGTAGGTGGCGTGAGTTCCACTGCTTGACATTGGTATAGAACTCGATGTTAAGGTGGACGTCACGCGCAAGAGTGTGGTGGAGGTGCAATGAAAGAGTGCGCTTGAAACACCCTTCGAAGAGAGTGAGCTGGTGATGACAACGAAGATGCGAAGAGTGTGTGAGATGACGTAGCGGTTCTCCCCAACGATAATAAACGGTGCTACAAATATCAACGATGGTAAAAGGTGCGACACTAGTTGCTGTCCCTGAACAATACCCTATAACGTATTTCCCTGGCAGCGTTTTCACGTCACACCATATAAGTACTACTTGGCAGCGTTTTCACGTTCCACCTATATAACGTATTTCCTTGGCAGCGTTTTCACGTCACACCATATAACTTAACTACCTACTAAGCAACATAGTTTTCACAATCGTTGCTTAGCCGTTCTACTCTGCGTTTGCACGATCGACTGGAGTATACGACTACTCTACCTGTAGTGATTTCTAATTATATTTACTGTTCTATTTATACTGTCCCGCATGCAGGTAGACAGTTATCCTAACAACATTGTTGCTAATATTTTCTTTACTTCGTTTTACTTATTCATACCTAAAGGTCTGATTATGCATACTTCGCACAACTTCGCACAACCATTTGTACCAGTGCAATAACAATGCAACTTAAGAAAATGTCAAGCAAAATCTAAACTCAATAGATTGCTAATATTTTAAATGTTCTGCTAATTTCTGGGTAATGGAATACAAACAAAATACGTGCAAAGTACATACGAAATTACAGTTTGAAGTTTATGCGAAGTTGTGCGAAGTTATGCGAAGTGTGCATAATCAGACCATAAGTATTCAAATTTCAATATAAATATGTACATATGTGTTGGCGATAATCGTTAAATGTTCAAAGCTTAAGTTATTTATGTTACATGTGTTACCCTGTCCTTAAGGACATTAATCGTAAGGGAAATTTATGAATTTGGCCCTTCTGGCAACTCCCCTTGCCTTGTGAAAATTTGACTTCCTTTTGAATTCACCAAGCAGCGAGCAAGTAGGGAGGCGATACAAAATGTAAGAATGCTAATTTGTACTGTGTTAAACCTTATAAAATCATAGTTCATTTAGGAAATAAAACTGCGCGAAACGAATATCAACCTTTTTTATTAAAGTATCCCTAAAGCTGCAACATCTATTATATCATTTTTATTGGACATTGTCAACCTGCGAGGGTAAATGTGTTGTCTGATTGAACCGGTGTTCATGTTTAAGTAAATGTGACACGTGCGACATCCTGGAGTACACTTCTATGAACACATATTTGGAGGTGAAGTAAAGGTCACCTTTTATTTCATTTTTATTGGACATTGTCAACCTGCGAGGGTAAACGTGTTGTCTGATTGGACCGGTGTTCATGTTTTAGTAAATGCGACATCCTGGAGTACACTTTATGAACACATACTTGGAGGTGAAGTCACAGTTGCATCGAGGATTCCCTGGCCTGCATCGAACATCCCGTCAGACAATAGCAGGCGAAGGGGTGAGTATCTGAAAATTGATTAGTGTAGTTATTGGGGGAGTCCGGTGTGGTGCGATAACGGTGGTCGGGAAAAAGACCCGTCATTACAACAACAAAGAGCTGCTAAAGGGCTACAAGAAAAATGCCGTTAACACGTTCAGCGTCAAATAGTCAGGGTACAGAAGAAAGTAGCGGTATCGACGAATTAAATGCAACGATACGGGAACAAAATGCAGCCGTACAGCAACAGCCGACAGCACTTGAACTACAAATCAGTGCTATGGCAAGACAAATGGTTGAATTGCAAAATGCGGTAGCGCGACTTTCAAACATGTCTAGCAATGAGCCGCCCAGTGTACGGTTGGGTGCGAGTAGCATGCCATCTGGGGCAAACGAAACAACAGGGGGAAACGCCTCGATTGCCGAAACCCTAGCGAATTTAAATCGAGTTTTAAGCAATTCCTCCGGTCAAGGTGCCGTTAAGAAATTATACGACTTAACAGGAATTTGACGGGCGACCGGAGGACTGGCCAATGTTCCGCGAATGATTCCTCATGACAACTCAGGAATACGGTTATAATGAGCGACAGAATATGATAAGACTCCAAAAAGCCATCAAGGGGAAGGCGCGCGAGGTAGTCGAGTGTTTGCTCATTCATAGCGATAATGTACCACAAGTTATTGAGGTGTTAGGGGAGCGTTTCGGTAGGCCAGAGCAACTTGTAAGGAGTCAAATTGCGCGTATTAGGAGTTGTGCACCAATCGCCGAAAATCGTTTAGACATGATGGTACCGTTTGCCACAAAAGTAGAAAACCTATCCAAGTTTCTGGAAGCTGCGGGTTGTGAACACCATCTGGCTAACCCAACGCTTATGGAAGAGTCACTTTTAAAGTTGCCAATATCGCGAAGGTTGGAGTGGACTCGCCATGCCATTACCATTACACCGAGGGCGACGATCAGCCACTTTAGTGAATGGTTGCAGGAACAGCGCGCGTCGTAAACGTTACATGCCTTAGTTTGAATCAAGAATCTAGATCAACCCAAGGAAGAAATGAAGGAAAGATGGAGCGACTGGAACTGACCAGCAGAACAGCTGCGAATTGTGTACAGAGACACACCACCTACGAGAATGTAATCGGTTTGTAGAAATGGACGTCGAATCTAGATGGAGGGTTGTGCGGCAACGAAGGCTGTGCTTTAATTGTTTAGGTCGTGGCCATAGAAGCAACAAGTGTGCCAAAAAACACAAATGCTCTGCCATGAACTGTTTAAAGAAAGTTCACGAATTGTTACTCGCAGCCGAACAAAGAAATGCAAATGGAGCACGGCCTCAAGACGTATCAAGGCAACCAGTGTTTACTAACGCTGTCGCTCAGCAAGAAAACGTAAATATTCTTTTCAAAATTTTGCCGGTGAAATTATATGCGAATGGTAGGCAGGTAACGTGTTACGCGTTTATTGATGAAGGCTCCGCAGTGACGTTGATGAACAAAAGATTGGCAGACCAGCTTGGCTTAAAGGGTAGCAAAGAAAAGCTGACACTGCAATGGTTTGGCAACAATTCCGTAACTCAAATGGTTTTATCAAGTAGTATTAAGATTTCAAGCCCTGATCCAAATAGCAGACGATTCTGCATGAAGAGCGTTAAGGTAGTTGAGGACCTACAGTTGCCAAAGCAAACGTTGAATGTGTCGGAGCTGGAAATATCGATACTCGAAACAGCTACCAATTGCCAACTACGAAGCGGTGGTACCAGAGCTGTTGATTGGTCTCGATAATGCGCATTTGGGTGTGGCAAAGCGGGTTGCTGCTGATGGAAGGCGTGGACCCACAGTGGTACTGACGAAACTTGGTTGGGTACTTTATGGTCCAAGCAGAGCAAACTCCACATCTGTTAGTCACCACTCCTTATTTGCGCACATGAGCAGCGAATCGAAGCTGGAACAGCTAGTAGAGGACTTCATCGCGAATGACAATATGCAGGTTAGTGGCGTACATAACCACGTAGAGAGCGCGGCTATAGCGAGAGCCAACTATTTACTCAACACAACGACAGTTCGGAAGGGGCAACGATTCGAAACGGGTCTTCTATGGAAAAGTGATGACGTGGTTCTCCCGGATAGCAGGAGCATGGCAGAGAAGCGGCTCATGACACTGGAGCGAACATTTAGCAACAATACAGATTTCCGAGAACAATACATGCACGTTATGGCTGAATACCAGCGAAAGGGCTACGTAAGGCATTTGAGTGAGGCGGAGGCACAGGAGCGGGGCAGAAGAACCTGGTACTTGCCACATTTTGGAGTGCGCAGCGTAAACAAGCCGGAAAAGCTGCGATTAGTATTTGACGCTGCAGCTGAAACAGATGGTGTTTCTCTAAATTCAGCCCTGCTAAGCGGACCTGACTTGGGTCAACCGCTAACGATGGTTTTAATGAAATTCAGGCAGAAACCAATTGGAGTTTGTGCAGACGTGGTAGAGATGTTCCATCAGGTGCGGATACGACGCCAGGATCAAGATGCACAACGGTTCCTATGGAGGAGGAAACCAGCGGCACCCGTTGAGGACTACGTGATGACGGTGATGACATTTGGCGCGACTTGTTCGCCATGCTCAGCCCAGTTCGTTAAAAATAAAAATGCAAGAGAATTCCAAACGGTCTTCTCGGAAGCCGCAGATGCGATACTCAATAACCACTACGTCGATGACTACGTTCACTGTTTTATGACCGAGAAAGAAGCTGTGCGTGTAACTAAGGAAGTAGCTTGGATACACAATCAGGGTGGCTTCGAGTTGAAACGGTTTGTATCCAACCACGAATACGTAATTGAAACATTTAATGGTGGAGAAAGCGCCCCAACCTTGGTGAATCTCGATAGATCTCCTGAGGGTCAGTTTCAGCGGGTGCTCGGCATGTATTGGGATACCGCAAGGGATGAACTGAAATTTGCGTTGTCGTTGGACAAAATGGATGTAAAATTGATGACAGGCGTCAGGAAACCCACCAAATGGGAAGCGTTGAGCATAACCATGTCGGTGTTCGACCCATTTGGTTTAGCAGCAGAATATTCGATAGTGGCAAAATTGATATTACAGACAGTATGGTGAGAGAAGGTAAGATGGGATAACGATATACCGGATGATTCCTTTGAAATGTGGCTTAGATGGTTAAACATGCTACAGGATATCGAGACTTTAAGAATGCCACGATGTTATGATAAATGTTTCTTTAGATTCCCGGTAGAACTGCACGTGTTCGCTGATGCTAGCGAATCGGCCTATGGAGCGGTAGCGTACTGGAGGATCAACAGCGAGTGCGGTACAGTACGTTTAGCGTTCGTCATGGGCAAGGCAAAGTGCGCGCCACTAAAGCTAACAACGGTTCCGCGTTTAGAGCTTCAAGCCGCTGTTCTGGCAACGCGACTTCGTGTAGCTATACTCCAAAATCACGACGTAATACCGGTGAGAACAATTATGTGGAGCGACTCTAAAACCACATTAGCTTGGATAACATCCGACCACCGGCGCTATAAGCCTTACGTAGCTCATCGAGTAAACGTGATCCTAGAGAGCAGCCAAGTGACAGAGTGGAGGTGGTTGCGAAGTGCATGCAATCCAGCTGATTTTGCAACGCGTTTGCGATGCGGGAAACGTGAATCCTTTTGGGCGAAAGGTCCAGATTTTTTACTTCAGAACGAATCCGAGTGGCCAGCAGTAGTGACCCACGCAAGAACCCAAGAGGAGCTCCGAGCAAAATTCGTTTTTCACTTTAGCCTAAGTGACGATATATTTAAAAGATTTTCTTGTTTTATTCGTATGAAAAGAGTCATAGGATGGATATTACGATTTCGCAAAAACAGCCTGCAAAGGCATACAATTCTAAAGGAGTACGGGTATTTAACCGTCGCTGAATTAGAAGCATCGGAATTGCTAGTTTGTCGTGCGGTGCAAATGAGCGCCTATCCAGAAGAATATGAGACCCTGAGCGCGGGAAAACAACTGCAGCGTAGTAGCAAATTGTGGAAACTTACACCATATGTGGGCGAAAAGGGAGTCATCCGCAAAAAAGGTCGAATTGATGCGGCCTAGGCAATTCCTTTTCAGAGTCGTAGACCAATCATTCTTCCCAAGCAACACCACGTGACGGACTTGGTCGTTATGAGCTATCATCGTAGAACGAAACTCCAGAATGAAGAGACCGTCATCGCTGAGATTCGTCGAAGGTTTTGGGTTCCCCACATTCAAGTAGCCCTGCGGCGCGCAGCCAAAATGTGCCAAACTTGTAAAATCAATCGAGCGCAACCGCCGCTGATGGGCCAGATACCAGAGGATAATCTGACGCCTTTTCTGCGACCCTTTTCTTATGTCGGCTGGATTATATGGGCCCGTTTTTTGTAACGATAGGGCGTCGTAGAGAAAAGCGATGGATCGCGTTATTCACGTGTTTAACGACGTGTGCTATACACTTGGAGATCGCCAAAGACCTCAGTACTGACACATGCTTGCTATGTATCCTGAATGTTATGAGCAGACGTGGCACCCCGGTTCGCATACGATCCGATAATGCCACCAACTTTATTGGCGCGGAGAAGGAATTACAGCGGCAAAATTCCGACTGCGTCAACGGCAAGATTGCTGATGCCTTATCGACTGAGCGCATATAATGGATCTTTAAGTGTCCACTGAATCCGCATGTAGGAGGCTGTTGG
Organism: Rhagoletis zephyria; assembly: GCF_001687245.7. NCBI lineage: Eukaryota > Metazoa > Arthropoda > Insecta > Diptera > Tephritidae > Rhagoletis > Rhagoletis zephyria. The sequence goes on along the minus strand of NW_016160603.1, from coordinate 53,131 downwards.
GAGAGACTAGTGCGCAGTGTCAAACGAGCGATGGGACACGCACTACACAATGAGAACCTACACGAGCATAGTTTGTATGTGTGAAGTGGAAAATTTAGTCAATAGACGTCCGCTAATACACATCCCATTGGAAACGCCCACCGACGAACCCATAACACCTAATCATTTTCTTATAGGTACAGCCAATTCGGAACAGACTCCTCATCCGCGAGAAGAAGAATGCAGAGTTTCCAGGAAGCAGTGGAGGCAGGTGCAACAAGCCCAGCATCGCTTTGGGAAAAAATGGTTGACCTAATACCTCCCCGATCTATGTCGGCGAACTAAGTGGTATCGTCCAGTTCAACCACTACGAGATGGAGACCTGGTCCTCTTGTGCGACAGCAATATACATAGGTCTAAGTGGCCCTTAGGAAGAATAATCCGCGTGTTCCCGGGGTAGGACGGTCAGGTCAGAGCCGCGGAAGTGCAGACTCAAACTGGCGTATTTAAGCAACCGGCATGTATACTTGCAAAACTGGATGTTGGTGAATCTGACCAGATTCATGGTGGTCGGGATGTTGGCGATAATCGTTAAATGTTCAAAGCTTAAGTTATTTATGTTACATGTGTTACCCTGTCCTTAAGGACATTAATCGTAAGGGAAATTTATGAATTTGGCCCTTCTGGCAACTTCCCTTGTCTTGTGAAAAGTTTACTTCATTTTGAATTCACCAAGCAGCGAGCAAGTAGAGAGGCGATACAAAATGTAAGAATGCTAATTTGTACTGTGTTAAACCTTATAAAATCATAGTTCATTTAGGAAATAAAACTGCGCGAAACGAATATCAATCCTTAAAGCTGCAACAATATGTATTTCAATTTCACGTATGTATATAACCAACGATTCATTTAATATGTGTAATTCAGTTCTTCATTTATATCTATATATTATATATGTATATAATAATTCAAAATATATTTCGGTTGAATAAAATATGACAGCCAATTGTCCCCGAGTGTAGGGACTTGGGGTCTTCACACCCCCTTTACTTCCATCTGGACGCGTGATCGTCACCATCCCCGCGCCTGTAATATGTACGCGGTAGACCATTGTGCCCACCTGTGCATGCCTGAATGTCTGACGTTTAGTTTGTTGTCCGCTGAAGTTTCGCCAGTTACTGGGTAGTGCTTCTGGCTGTATACTGTCGTCCTGCAACCAGCGTTTGATTTCTTGGATCATCATCGGGTCTGCTGGCTCTGGGTCTGTATTGGCCAACTCCTACAACACTGCTCCAACCCGCGGTCTGCCTCCACCGACAGGGTGAGCGCATTCTCCCTATCGCTGCCATCCTCATCTCTGGTGTCAGCTGCTACTGTCGCCGCCGTTACGTCGCACAATGCCTGCGTAGGTGGTTGCAACCACGATTCAGCGCTCTGTAACGCCCCGTTGAAAATGCTGTCATTGTGGGGCGCCGGATATACTCTATGTAGCCCTCACCTGGGCGTTGGCAGTCCTCTTCCGCGATAGTCATTTCGCCTCGGCGCAGCTCGTCGTCGCTGTCATCAGATACTTCGATCGACGTAGGTGCTCTTATAACTTCGTCTCGATGCCACTCATCGTTATTGTCGCTGCTCTCGCCGGATATTTCGATTAGCGTTTTGCTACCAACCCCGTTGCTTGCTTGACTTCTTGGCGTACAGCCGCTGCTCAGGTATAATGCAGGACTCCAGCGCCCCACATCACTCGCGCCACTGTCTCCCCCTTCGTGCACGTATATTTTGCTGCTGGCCTGACTTGCGTTGTCTTCAACACCTTTTCCTCCACCAACGCCAGTATGCTGCCTGATTTCCGCTTCAGTCAGGCGGCGCAAACGCATTTTCAAAGTGCCGTCCTTCACGCCCATCGCCTTGAAGAGTTCGGAAACAGTTGCCTTTGCGCGCGTTTGCATTTTGTTATTATTTGGTTTATATTATTTTAGTTTGCTATTGTTTACCTCAGCTGTTGTGTTGCAATGTTGCCCACTCTCCCAAAAGGGGGATTTTCGCAGGGATCGATATGTCAATATCGGAATAGTGTTGCCAGTTTGGTAGTTTTATCTCCGTTTTATTTCTTTACGATATTATTTATTTCTTACTATTATTATTGTATTTATTATTATGTTCAATATTGGTATATATATATTAATAATTATATCTTTTATGTTATGTTTGCGTTTATAAATGTTAGGTTTATATTTTAGCTTTATAAATGCTATTAAAAATTTTTGTTTGTTTATTTCCTTTAGCATGAATTATCTCCATTCTTTCCATAGTATTCTTATTCTACAACCTCGTTGTTCTACTTCTTCTTCTTCTTCTCATTCTGCTTCTTTCTTCTAAACTCCTTCTTCTTCTTTGTGAGGACCCCGGATCCTGTGGCCCTGGACCCCACAACAACTTTATATACACATACATATATATCCTTTGTACTATTTACCCTGAATTGTTGATTTGAAATTGTATACACACATGTACAAATATATATATATGAACACTTATGTTTTGAATTATTATATATATGCGTATGTATGTACATAAGCTTATTGAATTGCATCTATTCGGATTATACTAGTACGTATGTATGTATCCACTAATATATTTTGAATTATTACTTTGTATGCACAGTATAAGAAATACCTACAACATACAATACCTACATAAAATGTATAAAGCACAAACAATTGTAATGAGGATAACTGTCTGCGGATGGACAAACATGGTATAAAAGGAGCAGTGCTAACAAGCATTGTTCATTAGCTAGGCATACGTGGCACGCGTCGCAACGTGGGTCACACGGGTAGTGGAAGAGGGATCAACCTCCGAGACTATTATTGTATATTCGAAGTGGGCTTTAACCACTGAGACTGGTGCTAGCTGTAGGGTTTAAACCTACTCTAGTTCTATACTTTAGAGAGTAGATATAGCGAGAGTATAGCGAATAAAGAGGCTGTAAACTAGAAGCGAGTGTGTTCTAATTTCTTGAGGAGATAGGGTGTTTACTCCTTACAGGACCCTGGACAACCGAGAGCTACGCCCAGCACTCAGGAAAGTCCGTTACAAATGGCGCCCGAGCAGGGACTCTAAAGGAAACGAAACATAAAGGAGAGTGCCGTGAAAAAAAAGTGAAGTGAAAAAAAATATGAGAGAGAACACAAGTGATAGAGACACTGAGTTCAGCGACTACCCGAAAGACCCAAATTTAAGAAGCAATAAGGGCACAAGTGAGAGAGACACAAAGTGCAGTGACCACCCGAAGAACTACTAGTAGGCGGTCCAGTGAAGAAACAGTGTGAAAAAAAACAATGGTGAAGAGAAAGTGGATACATTACCTCAACCGAGAGGAGCTGCTGACCTATATGGCAGAGTTCGGCCTCGAACAGACAGGAACAGTCGAAGAGCTGCGAAGACGTTTCTCTTCATTTATACAAGAAGAAAGTAACAACGAAGACTACCAAACGCGGTTCGAAGAGCTAGAAGCGAAACACTCGAAGCCTGCGCTGAATGTTACCGCAGCAACACCAAGTGGAAGCCAGGGAGCCAGTGTCATGCAGTCACCAATGCCCGTTGACGCGTTTGAGACACCACAGCCATACGCAACGTATCCTACAACATCGCTGGCAACCATCATGGACCGAGTCCGTAAGTGGGGTTTCAAATACGACGGCGGCCGAGACCCGCTCAGCTTCATCGAACGTGTAGAAGAATTGGCGGAAGTATACGAGGTGAATCGTGACTTGTTACCGCGAGCGATGCCAGAACTACTTAAGGAGAAGGCGTTGACATGGTTCCGCAGTAATAACCGGAATTGGCGACAATGGGAGGACTTCAAACGAGACTTTCTAAGGTTCTTCTTAAACTCTCGCTACCACGAAACCTTAGACGATGAGATCCGTCGTCGCGTCCAACAACCGAACGAGAAATTTAAAGACTATGTGTTGGCCCTTCAGAGTTTGATGCGACACGCGAACTACACCTCAGAGCAGAAGCTGACGCGTATCTACAGAAACTCTAGAAGCGAGTTCCAATGGTACGTCAAACGATCCGAGTTCACCACCCTAGAAGGGCTAGTGAGTTTGGCGGAAGATATGGAAAATATCCCCCCGGTGAGAGAGCCACAGAGAGCCGCAGCGCGAACCACTCCGCGGGTCACGGAGAGATATCAGCACATGCGCGAACTGCCTAGGAGTGACGAGACGGCTAGAGCAGAGAGGACACAGCGCCGACCTGAACCACACAGCGGTGTGGCAACACCACAGACGGAGTACGTTAATCCGTGGACTGCGTGTAGACATTGCGGAGAAGAGGGCCATTTTGCGAGAGAGTGCAGAGCTGCACGGAGAGAGTTTTGTTGGACCTGTGGTCGATGCAATGTCCCGACTCGAGAGTGCTGCCGTAGTGCATCGGGAAACGGGTCGAGGTCCCATTTGCGGCGAGGAGTGGGGCGTCAGGTAGAACAGCCTCTCCCAAACTAAAGAGTGTCCTAAGGCAGTCGGATGGCCGAATTATGGCGGCGATTAGAGTAAACGAGGTCGACGTAGTAGCTGCAGTTGATACAGGCGCAACAAGAAGTTTCTTGAGCGAGGCCATGTTTAAGAAACTGGATGTGGGAGAGGTTAGGAAGGTGAACACGCGTGTGGTAATGGGAGATGGGAGATCCAGAACGTTGCTGAAGGCTATAACGGCGCAAGTGGAGTTGGCGAATCAGGCGCATGAAAGCGATCTTTTGGTACTGCCTCGTTTGATGGATGACGTGGTGCTTGGAACCGATTATCTGGCAAAAGCTCGGGTCCGATTATGTTGCGGAGACTTAGACGTGACACTCCGAGAAGAGAGCTGCGCACAAGGAGTAGAAACGTTCACGGCAATACGCGAGGGAGGTGCAGAAAGGTCAGGTAAATGCGATGAACCCAAATCAAACCCCACATCTACAGAAGCCACGACAACCGACGAAGCGAGGGAGTTCTTAATGTCAGAGTTACGCAAATTTGAGAAGATGTCTGGAGTTTCAAATATTGCCACTCACCGGATCGTCATGAAGGATGACCGGCCGATCAAGCAGAGGTATTGCCCGAAGAACCCGAAGATGCAGGAAATCATCAACGCGGAAATCGACGACCTTATCGAGAAAGGGTATATTGAATCCTCACACAGCCCGCACAGCGCCCCAATAGTGTTGGCGAAGAAGAAGACCGGCAAATGGAGACTCTGCGTCGACTACCGACAGCTAAACGAGCGTTCAGTGCCCGACGCGTACCCCCTACCGAAGATCCAACATATCCTTGATCGACTACGAAGCGCGCGTTACATTAGCAGCCTAGACCTGAAAAACGGTTACTGGCAAATCCCAATGGAAGAGCAGAGCAAGCAGTACACTGCTTTTACAGTGCCAGGGCGTGGCCTTTTTCAATGGCGAGTAATGCCCTTTGGGCTCCACTCCGCCCCGCGACATTCCAGCGTGCGTTAGACCAAGTTATCGGTCCAGAGCTAGAGCCGTATGCGTTTGCCTACCTGGATGACATTATTGTCATCAGTGCAACCCTGCAAGAGCACGTCCAACATCTTTCGGAGGTCTTCCGACGGCTTAGGCAGGCGAATCTTAGGATCAACCCAGAAAAATGCGAGTTTTTCAAGAAGCAGTTGAAGTATCTGGGTCACGTCGTCAGCGAGAAGGGCATTCACACCGATCCTGAGAAGGTCGCGGCTATCAAAGAGCTGACACCACCGACAAATATAAGGGAGTTACGCAGGTTCCTAGGGATAGCTTCATGGTACCGAAGATTTGTCCCCGACTTTTCCAAAGTGGCGCATGCGCTGACGTCCATGCTAAAGAAGGGCCACAAGTGGAAATGGAACGACGAGCAACAGACAGCGTTCGAGGCGCTGAAGAACGCGCTAACCGAGGCACCAGTGTTGGCTTGCCCCGACTTTACGCAGAAGTTCACTCTGCAAACAGACGCGAGCGACTACGGGCTGGGAGCTGTTCTCACCCAAGAGATTGAAGGAAAAGAACGCGTAATCGCATATGCGAGTCGCCGGCTCAACAAGGCCGAACTTAATTATTCACCAACGGAGAAAGAGTGCCTGGCCATAGTGTGGGCGATCAGAAAAATGAGACCCTACCTAGAAGGATATACGTTTACCGTCATCACCGACCACTTAGCGCTAAAATGGCTGAGTAAGATAGAGAGTCCATCCGGTCGGATTGCAAGGTGGGCGCTGGAACTGCAGCAGTACTCCTTCGATGTGCAGTATCGCAAAGGTAAGCTGAATGTGGTAGCAGACGCGCTGTCAAGACAGCCCCAGGAAACATTGCTTGGTTCGATGACGGCGGGAGGAGTAGCGGTAGAGTGCAAGTGGCTGAAAGACAAGATGGCGGAGGTGGAGAGGTCCCCACAGAAGTTTCCTGACTTTGTCATCGAAAATGGTGAGCTGTACCGGCGAATATCAGGCCAAATCGACGGTGAAGACGTGTTGCCATGGAAATTATGTGTACCGACAGAGCAAAGGCAGAGGGTGTTAAGGGAAATTCACGATGTTCCCAGTGCAGGCCATATGGGGATCAGAAAAACGATAGCGCGGGCGACAGCGCGATATTATTGGCCGGGCATGTTCCGCGACGTGAGGAAGTATGTGCGACAATGTCAGACCTGCCAGCTTTACAAACCAAGCCAGCAGCAACCAGCCGGAAAGATGCTGACGCAGCTAGCGGAAGAACCCTGGGCGACGGTGTGTGCTGATTTCGTAGGACCTCTTCCGCGATCCAAGCATGGAAACACTATGGCGCTGGTAATACTAGATCGTTTCTCAAGATGGGTCGAGATTGTACCAATGCGGAAGGCAACAGCGGAGGGAGTAATTCGAGCAGTGAGAGAGCGGATTATCGGCAAATTCGGCATTCCAAAAATCTTGATCACGGATAATGGAACGCAGTTTACCAGCTCGAAATTTAAGCAATTCCTGGAGGAGATGGGAATAAGGCACCAATTCACTGCTCCGTACACACCGCAGCAAAATCCGACGGAAAGAGCTAACCGTAACATCAAGCGACTACTGGCGCAGTTCGCAGGCAAAGACCAGAAGAGCTGGGATGATCTGTTGCCAGAAATGACTTTGGCCCTCAACACGAGCGTGTGCGACGCAACGGGTTACAGCCCGGCGTTCGTCGTCCAAGGGCGAGAACCAAGGTTACCGAACGCATTGTATGACGAGAATACGTTAGGAACCGGCGAAGATGCCACAACACCGCAAGTAAAAGCGGTGAGAATGAAAGAGGTGTTTGAGTTAGTGCGACGAAACCAACAAAAGGCAACGACAGAGCAAGCGAGACACTACAATCTGCGAAGAAGATCGTGGCAACCGGTCGTGGGAGACAGGGTTTTGGTGAAAGAACACTTCTTGTCTAAAGCCGTGGACAATTTCGCGGCTAAGCTTGCACCGAAATACGGCGGACCACATCGCGTTCTAAATTTTATCTCACCTGTGATCGTAGAACTCGACAAGGTGCACAAAGGGAAAAGAAGAACAGCGCACGTGAGTGATCTCAAACCATTTTATGAGAGCAACGCCTCAGGTGAAAATTCCCCCGTGGCATCGTCTGAGCCTAATTCGGCGCACAGCGGCGAATAGGTAAATTTCAGCAGAGACTGAAGTGTGTGAACTCGGCAATTGCCAGCAGGGGAGCAACTGCCATGACAGCGGAGACCCTGAAAGATGAGAAGCTAGCCGAAGAATCCTAAATCTGATGAAGAAGAAGAATAATAATAATAATAAGAAGAAGAAGAAGAAGAAGAAGAAGAAGAAGAATAAGAAGAAGAAGAAGAAGAAAAAAATAAAGGTTCCATGGGAAAACAATGAAAGATGTAGATGCCACGAAGCACAAAAGAAAATTATAAAAAAAATAATAATAATTATCATTATAATATTAAAATTAATAATAACAACAGCAATAGTAATATAATTATAAAATATTGATAATAATTATAATTATAAATATTAATAATAGCTAAAACATTTATAATAACAAAATAATACTAATTCTACTAATAATAATAATCGTAATAAGAAGAGGAGTAATACCGCAATGGCAACCCGAAATCTACTCCAGTTCACATCAACGCTACAAAACTCCCTTTTGGATAGTCAGCAACCCCGACACCAAACTACAGCTGTGCGAGGATGACAAATAAACAAATAAAAACAAAATATGCAATGTGAAAGTGAAACGGCAGCAAAATTACCGAAATTTTGCTGGAAAAGTGCCGGAAAACTAGGAAAATACAGTTGGTCGCGCAATGGCCACTGTCGGCAATAAAAAGGATGTGCCGCGGGCGCCAAGGCACAAGTTCGCGAAAATATGGAGCAACAGCAGCAGCAACAGGCAAATTTTGTAGCCGAGCAAGTGGAGGGCGGCGTTTTGCGCGTACGTATAAAGCGCCTAACAGAGCACGAAATTCGACGCTATAGTAGAAGTGACAGCAGCGGTGGAGACCGGTCGAGTAATTCGAGCGACAACAACAGCACCGGAGGCGAGCATGACGACGCTGGCCGGCCAAGTAGCCCCAGCGAGGGCGGTAGCAACAGTGGCAGGCAACAACAAGAAATCGGCGTCGAGGACATCGAAAGCCTCGAAAGTACGCAGCCGTTCGTACTGCCCCAAAATAGTGAAGATGCAGAGATGGCTGCCTATTGGGGTGCAGAGTACTTGGCAAACAATACGCCACATTTGACGAGCGAAGAGGAGGAGATGGAGCACGAATCATCGCACGTAAGCGTACGATCCGACGACAGCGGGCCAAGCGGTGAATGTGATGGCGAAGTAGAGCGGGCACCAACACCCATAACCATCTCGTCCGACGAGGAAGAGGAGTATGCCAAAAGGCAGGGCGAATTCTCCATCGCTACGCAAGACGCCAGACACCTCGGTAACGGGTACGTAGAGTATGCGCGCCATATTGACATGCGCATCAGGCTATACGACCCGATGGCATCGGAAGAGCCACATCCACCGCCGCAACAGCTGTGCCTTAGTGAGGGCGCGATCGAGGCGTGTACGTTGGCGAGCGGTGGACGAAGTGATTTTGTGGAGGAGGCGTCGGCGGAAGCGGATTTTAGTGTGGCAGCAGATGCCGACTTAGTGGCGGAAATAGAGCGTTGGCTAGAAGAGGCTGAGCCGAGAGTGCCATCGGAGTGGCAGGTCCATCCGGACGTAGGTGCGTTGCCGGAAGAGTTGGTGACGGAAATTGAGTCGCACGTAAACCACCAGCAACTGAAGCGGCAGTCATTCAGACGCATCGTGAACGGACAGGCGTACAGAGTGCGAATCACCAAAACTGGCAAGGTGACCGTAAGTCTTGCTGCCGGGAGTAAGGAGGGAGTGTGAGGACCCCGGATCCTGTGGCCCTGGGCCCCACAACAACTTTATATACACATACATGTATATCCTTTGTACTATTTACCCTGAATTGTTGATTTGAAATTGTATACACACATGTACAAATATATATATATGTACACTTATGTTTTGAATTATTATATATATGCGTATGTATGTACATAAGCTTATTGAATTGCATCTATTTGGATTATACTAGTACGTATGTATGTATCCACTAATATATTTTGAATTATTACTTTGTATGCACAGTATAAGAAATACCTACAACATACAATACCTACATAAAATGTATAAAGCACAAACAATTGTAATGAGGATAACTGTCTGCGGATGGACAAAAATGGTATAAAAGGAGCAGTGCTAACAAGCATTGTTCATTAGCTAGGCATACGTGGCACGCGTCGCAACGTGGGTCACACGGGTAGTGGAAGAGGGATCAACCTCCGAGACTATTATTGTATATTCGAAGTGGGCTTTAACCACTGAGACTGGTGCTAGCTGTAGGGTTTAAACCTACTCTAGTCCTATACTTTAGAGAGTGGATATAGCGAGAGTACAGCAAATAAAGAGGCTATAAACGAGAAGCGAGTGTGTTCTAATTTCACGAGGAGATAGGGTGTTTACTCCTTACAGGACTCTGGACAACCGAGAGCTACGCCCAGCACTCAGGAAAGTCCGTTACATCTTTACTTTGAACTCCTTCTTCTTACTTTTAAACTCCTCCCTTTTCTTTCTCTAAACTCCTTCTTCTTCTTCCCTCTTTCTTCTCATTATGCTTCTTTCTTCTAAACTCCTTCTTCATTACTTTAAACTCTTTCTCCTTCTTCCCTCTTTTCTCTTATATATCCCCTTCTTCTACTCTCCCCTTAGGGTCTCCTTTACGTGACAATCGCTCCCCAATTCCCGAGTTATCACATTTCTGCCTATGACCAAAGTCTACCTATTCTTCGCCTTGCGTCGAATTAGGCTCAGGTGCATGCCGGGGGAGGATTTTTGGTGACTCTGCCGCCTCGGCCTCTTCATCGCCGCAAAATGGCTTCAGCTCACTCAGATGTGCTGTGCTCCTCTTACCGTTGTTGCATTTTCGTTGCCTTCGCCTCTGGTGTCGTCGTTGTTTGACCTGTACTGAAAGTTTGTTCATCGTAGAGGGCTTTTGGTACTCGTGGCTTGCGTCCTTGCACTAGAAAGGCGGGACTGTAGCCGGTAATAAGTGCTAGTGTCATTTCGGGTAATAAGTCGTCCCAATTTCTCTGTTCTTTTCCAGTAACTGTGCAAGCATTCTCTTTATATTGCGGTTTGCTCTCTCCGTTGGATTTGCTTGTGGCGTGTATGGTGCGGTGAGCCGATGCTTAACCCCATACTCTTGCAGTAGCCGTTTGAACTCTCTGCTGGTGAACTGTGTTCCATTGTCAGTGATCACAATTTTCGGGACTTCAAATCTAGCGAGTATGCGTTCTCGAAACGCTTTGTTGAGGCCTTCAGCTGTCGCCTTCCGTAGAGGCACAATTTCCACCCATTTGGAAAACTTGTCAACGAAGACTAGGTTGTGTTTCCGTGTTTTGATCGGGGCACTGGTCACACAAAGTCTGCGCATACTGTAGCCCAAGGTTCATCTGCGACCTGGGTCAGCATCTTTCCCGCAGCTTTCTGTTGGCTGGGCGTGTAAATCTCGCAGGTAGCACACTGTCGAACATACCCCTTTATGTCCCTGAACATTCCGGGCCAGTATTAACGTGCCGTCGCTCTTGTTATCGTCTTGCGGATGCCCACGTGTCCTGCGCTTGGACTATCGTGAACTTCCTTCTAGAGCTGTGATACTATAGATGGTAATGTCGATAGTTAAAAACTGTCGCCACTATCGATAGTTTTTGAAAACTATCGATGTCGGGTTTAGCAAGACTTCACAATGTCTCTTTACATCTCTACACATTACATTAAGTTTTTTTTTTATGCAAGTAAATTCGCAACAGAGTCGGCAAAAAAAAATTGGAAGTCATTCGGATTTTTAGCAACTATAAGCTTACACTGAGTTTTAGTAAAATTTAATAAGCTATAAAACTGCTTCGAATTAAAAAGCTAGAATTTTTAATTATTTTGTAGTTTTTTATGTTTTGTACAACTTTTATAAAAAATTAGTAGACACTAAATAAACAAATAAGTAGTCAAAACTGCTAAAATTGTTGTGGTGCTATTATTTTGACCAGTACTTTTTTCGTTCTCTTATAATATGATAAAATGATAATAATTTCCTTTGTCCGGATTTTGATATGCGCCACCGTATTTGATCTCAGTTGAACTTTTATAAAAATGAGTTGTCAATTTGAACGAATATCTTTTATATTGTTTGTTTTGTAGTATTATAAATGTATTTTTAAAATCAATTTCACTTCTTTGCACTTCAAAAGGGACTAACACAATCCGAATTTAATTTTGTCATAAAAAATAAATTCAGATTTTGCATGTCGCTATTCAAGGGGATACAAGGGTATGCATATAAGTTATATGATTCAGACGCATAAATTAATAAGTTTATTTTATTATTATAAGTAGTTCTTTTTGATGCACTCAAATTAAAAAAAAATTACAATCTCTTTAATTTACAAAGTATTTTATAAATTTATTAATTATTTAATTTTCAAGCAATTGAGCGTTTCTATTCAATACCTTTCACAACGATAGCACTATCGGTACTATCGATGTTTTCATCTATCGTTTCGAAAACTATCGAGTGGCGGTACTATCGATAGTATCCCAGCTCTACTTCCTTCAGTACTCTCTTTCGTAGTGGCGCCGCCACGCATAGCTTCCACGGTGTTGTGTTTTCGTCGTCCATTTGGACTGTGATGTGTCGATACAGTTCGTCGTTTACGATTGTGTAGACAGGAAACTTTTCTGGTGTCCTCTTCACTTCTGCCGTCTTATCGGTCAATCACTTGCAAGCCGTTGCCTCTTTATCTTGCACTAATAGGTTGAGCTGTATGTCCTGGGGTTGTCGTGATAATGCATCTGCGACGACATTTAACTTACACTTGCAGTATTTCACGTCAAATGTATGTTGCTGGAGTTCTAGGGCCCATCTTGCAATGCGTCCTAAGGGACTCTCGATCACATTCAGCCATTTCCAGGACAGGTGGTCGGTGATAACTGTGTCAGTACTGCACCTAGTCCAAAATAGCTGGCATCAGTTTGTAGCGTTAAGTGCTGGGAAAAATCTGGGCAGGCTAATACCGGTGCTTCCGTTAGTGGGCTCTTTAATTTTTCGAAGGCCGTCTGCTGCTCATTGCCGGCTGCCTTTCTTCAGTAATGACGTCAGAGGGTGTGCAATATGCGAAAAATCCGGAACAAATCGCCGATACCATGAAAGCACCGTAATTCGCCTGTGTTTGTTGGCGGTGTCAATTCTTTAATCGCCGCAATCTTGTCAGGATCGGTGCGAATCCCTTCTTCGCTCACCACATGATCCAGATATTTAAAACTCTTTTTGAAAAACTCACACTTCTCTGGGTTGATCTTGAGGTTCGCCTGCCACAATCGGGTCCTTGCCACCATCGTATTTGATGCCCCATTTGCGTACGCAATCCATGATCGTTGCGGCTGATCGTTGTGAGTCGACGTATACTGGATACATGGGCACGTTCGGCGTACCTCTCGTACTGTCGCCGTTGATGGGTTGTTGTGTAAGCGATAGTAGTAACCCTTCGGTTCTCGTTGGTGTTAGTGCGTTCACCGTGCTTGTAGACTTCGTATTCTTAAGCGCTAAATCCGTGACCCGATCGCGATGGTTCTCAGTCTGCCCTTCCTCTTGTATAAACGTAGAGAGGCGTTTATGCAGCTCCTCATCAGTGCCTGAATTGTCAAGGCCGAACTCCATTGTATAGGTCACAAGCTCTTTATTTAAGTAGTACACCCACTTTGGTTTCACCATTTTTTTCTTATTTTCCATTGTTTAAAGATACCCTCTTATTGGTAAGGATTGTTTGATCACTTTCACAATTCTTAATTTCTGGGCTTTTGCCCGTGTCTCTATCACTTTATAGGTGTGTTTGCACTCTTGCTAGGTAGTGTTTCATTTTCTTCACTTCTTTTTCCTCTATGAGTTCTCCTCCTTGGCCCTTACGACTTCCTTTATTTATAAGGGCCCCACGTTGGGCGCCAATTGTAACGAACCTGGTTTATGCGGTCTATAGCTGGGCTGTGGCTCAGTCGGCTGTTGGGTTCCCCTATCCAAACATTTAAATAAATATGCGAATGATTCTTGTAGTGACGCTTTTTTATTTCGCTATTTAGTTGGCAGCGTTTTTACGACATACCCTGTAACGTATTTCCTTGGCAGCGTTTTCACGTCACACCATATGAGTACTACTTGGCAGAGTTTTCACGTCCAACCAATATAACATATTTCATTGGCAGCATTTTCACGTCACACCATAAAACTTAGCTACCTACTAAGCAACTTAGTTTTCACAATCATTGCTTAGCCGTTCCACTCTGCGTTTGAACGATCGACTGGAGTATACGACTGCTCTTCCAGAAGCGATTTCTAATTCTATTTACTGCTCTATTTATACTATATATATATATACAGACAGTTATCCTAGCAACATTGTTGCTAGTACTTTCTTTATTTCCTTTTACTTGTTCATGCCTAAGTACGTATGTATGTACTTCAAATTTCGATATAAATATTTACATATGTATTGCAACTTCACGTATGTATATAACCAACAATTCATGTAATATGTGTAATTCAGTTCTTCATTTATATCTATATACAGGGTGTCCCAGAAGTAACGTGCCAAACTTTATGGCAAGGTAGGTGGGGGGGTGAGCTCACTGATAAACAAAAAATTTTCAGGTAAAAGTGTCACCGTTTTTGAAATATTAACATTTTTTCGAATTTAAAAAAATCGTGCCTTTTCATGTGTTTTCTTTAACTGCAACTACAAACCGGGCAATACTTAGTAAATTTTTTATGTAAAATACTTCCAGATAGTTGCCTCTCCATACTCAAATGCAATGTAGTTAAAATATATTAAGGAACCATCATAAAATTAGGACTATTTCTGGATTTTTAACTTTTTGATATTTTCTTCCCCAACTTTGACTATCTCGGGTGAAAAAAAA
>NW_016160603.1:21316-37297 GCF_001687245.7 Rhagoletis zephyria | reverse complement strand
TATTTTAACTACATTGCATTTGAGTATGGAGAGGCAACTATCTGGAAGTATTTTACATAAAAAATTTACTAAGTATTGCCCGGTTTGTAGTTGCAGTTAAAGAAAACACATGAAAAGGCACGATTTTTTTAAATTCGAAAAAATGTAAATATTTCAAAAACGGTGACACTTTTACCTGAAAATTTTTTGTTTATCAGTGAGCTCACACCCCCACCTACCTTGCCCTAAAGTTTGGCACGTTACTTCTGGGACACCCTGTATATATGTATATAACAATTTAAAATATAATTCCGTTCAATAAAATATGACAGCCAATTGTGAAGTCCCTGAGTGCATGGACTTGGGGTCTTCACAGAATATATTTTGACACAAAACATATTTAAGAAATTTGTCTACAGATTTATTAAAAACTTCCGACTGTCCAAAAAGTTTGTTTGTGAGCCAAATATATTTAAGATATTTTAAAACTATCAACAGATCTACGATTTTGTTCTCAGAGATAATGCCAACTGATTATTTTCCTTCACTTCACTTTTCGGCCTTTCATTTTAAAGCATTTCGAGCTTGCGTTTAGAATTCACGACGTTAGACCTGTATGAAATTATTAAAAAATGTTTAAAATTATTGTCTAGCCGCCAAAGAATAAGAAAACAAATGCAAAATCATACATTTTTCACAGTTTTCTAACACTTCGCAACACCATCGAAAGCAAAATTCCGTTCTACAGAAAATTCGATACTCAACGACCCTGCAAGAACAGTGACTATAGTCATAATGATATATCATTTGACAAATCATTTTAGTAGCAAGACTGATAGAGATTTCAATCACTGGCTACCTACAAGTTTCTATTAAATTCTAAAGGGCAGTGTGAAAAATCTGATGGAAACTTTTGTGTACGTGTGATGCTTCATCTCCTTCTAACATATACGTTTTTGGCATATTGCTAGACTGCTTACTCCCTTTGAGTTCGGCATTCAAATTATAATAATCAGTGATGTAAATCTTCGACAATTATGAGTGATCAACCTTGACTGAAATACAAAATATCAAAGGATCTAAGTAGATCTGAAATTTTTTTGAGATAATTAAGTTAACGTTGATTACTTATTGTAAATTCTGGGTAAATGCATTTGAAATGATTCTTGCCTAAATGAATGCAGGTTAATTAACTAATTCAAAGAATGTTTACTTATTGTCACCAAAAAAAACACTATATTTATCTATACAAATATGGGTATAACTTATATTTTCAAAAAATGTAACTTAGACCCTTATGATTCTAACCCTTTCACATAATGTCTTAATATTATACATTTCCAGCCGATGTCTTTTTAGATTTTTTGGTGCAAGTGGTGATGGCTGAGCTTAATTGCCATCTTGATTTCTTTTTGGAACTCAACAGGACCTTTCTTTTTAAATGCATCTATGTGGAATGAAATAGATTACCAAAAAATTTCTATTGTTGAAAGATATGTACATATGTATACGATAGTGCCCACATAATTAGGAATACTATTTCTTTATAAGTTTTGGCCATTTATTTAAAAAATTGCGTTGATTTTTGAGAATTTTTGACAAAGTATGTTAAAAACGTTTATATCTATATAGTTATAAATAAATAAAGAAAAAATAAATCCTCAAAACTCGTAGTGTCCCTAATATGTGTCATTGTGTACAAATACAAGTGAGATATCTTAGCAATAGACGTCATCCTGGGCCACAGCTGCGATCATCTGTTTTTTTAGAGTTGCTATTTTGGGCCTTTTTGACCTGAGTTGCATTAAATAGTCCCATAAAACTTAGTACTATTTGTTGTTTAAATGGTAACATATATGCCCAAAAACTTGGAAAATATTAGATGATTGTTTTTTAAAAATGCTATTTATAAAATTTCCTTTTGATTTCGACTTTAGAAATATTCATATTATAAAAGTTTTTCACATATGTTTTAATATTTTAAAGTTTTTAAAAAGTACGGTAGAATGCAACCATGTGCTTCAATTTGTTTGCATCTTCGTCAGCTTATTCGTTTGCTGACTGGAAAAATTGCGAACGGCTATCAAAATACTGATTCAAAATATACATCTTTCACTGGGCACACAAATCGGGTGTGCGCAGCAAAATTCAGCCCTAATGGCCAGTTAATTGCATCGTGCGGCGACAAGTTAAGAATTTGCGATACATCTTTAGGCGAATGTGTGCGAACGTTCACCCGGGAAGAGGTATGGGACGACAGCTGGCATGGCATCCAGACGGTAATCTGGTGTCTTTAGCATTAAGTTGTAACCGTGTTAAGATATTTGACATAGCCGAAGGCGAGCTAATACAGTTGTATCAAGTGCATTCGTCGCCGGAGAATGATGTTGCATTTCACCCAGGTGGAAATTTCTTGGTGACTGGCGGCGATGATGATACAATAACATTGCTTGATTTATTAGAAGGTCGACCAATTTATACACGGTAGTAGTGCACTTTAGCGGAACCAGGTCAAAATGGACGGGAAAATTATACACTAACTGGCCATACTCACAAAGTTTGCGACGTCGCTTTCTCCACATGGTAGACATTTTGTTTCCGCGGGCGAGGATCGACAGGTAATTCCTGCTTTGTGTGTGAAAAAATTATGTAATATACATTTTTTCCCTATAGTCAACAGTTGCTCGTTTGGAAATCTAATTTCCATACATTTGATGTCAATAGCTTTCGCAACAAACAAGCCAGTTCTCAAAGAGTCCAAATTGATTTTAGTCATGCAACAGCTCCACATTACTCCGCCATAGTACCAAAAAGCTGTGATGACAGTATTTTAATTGATCAACGGCAATCGGTGGCATATGGAATGCGGAAATTTTCTGGTGCTTGATAGCCAATATACTACAAGAGTGAAACGCTACAAGTGAAACGCGGAGATAGTAATTTTTCTTAAATTTCCATCTTTTATTTGCAGTTACATTAAGAAGCTAATAGAGGGCAGAGCTGTTGGTGAGGAAGGTGTCGAGTTACTGCAGTACTGTAACTGGGAAAATCCACATTTCGCACGTGTCCCACTCGTATGGAATAGTAGCTTATGTCAAAATGCTGGTTTTAGTATAATGCGTCATTCGCAGCATACCCTCACTGGCGCCGAGCCGTTGAAGAAATTTTGGCAAATAAACGTGCAAGAAATAGTTCTGATACAAGCAAGTCCATATTCTTGTTAAGGGTCATCGAAAAATTCCTTGTGTTGTAAATAATAAAGGGAATGCCGGATTATACTAAAGCCAGCTTCCCGACATAAACTACTATTCCATACGAACACAGAAATATAAATGTATCTAAAACTGAATAACTCAAATCAAATTGGATTGCATTTGCATAATATACCTAATATTGGAATCTGTTTTGATCGTAAAAAATACAACTTGCAATCATTTAGATTATAGTTTTGAAAGAAATTGATTGCAATCGTAAATTATGTNATCCCCATGTAACGGTTTTAAAATACGTCAAATCCGCCTTATCTGCATTAACAAAAGCTATACATTGGAATATTTAAAATAAAACGATTCATATTTATTTTCTAATAAGAATTGTTTCTTAATTGAAAGTATTTAATACTAATATAATGTAGTGGTTAATGTTTAAAAATGAATTCGCAATATGTCCGCAGCTCAGGTTGATTTGAATAAATCCGTCTAAATTTTTCGAATTACATACATCTACTTGAATATAGGATAGGCAGGGTTGCATACAAATGGTAGTTCCGTAAATATTTAAAATATGTTAGTTCATTCAATATTTACATCTGGGCCAATAAATAATAACAAATATAGCCGAAAAAACAAAGTTTCAATTGAAACGAATTTTTATAAACCCCCCTAAAAATTCCGATTAATTTTAAATATGAAAATAGCAATATTTTTTCATGGAGAAATAATTTATTTCATACACCTTGCTAATACCTACACAAGAACCGCATTAGCAAAAAACCGATTGGACTCAACATATATTACTTTACAGCATTTATACCCCTGTCTTTATAGCGCACTCGATAAAGTCTTATTCAAAAGTAAACAAAATCTGCTATTTTTAAACGACATTTTTTTAATAAATAATTTGCGCGGTTGACCGAAATGGAAACAAACAATAATTGTAATTTATTATAACAAAAATTCGAATTTAAAACTGGCTGTATAAAGAAAACCAGCCCATTGTCACTTCACTTCAAATGAGTGATGCGTTTATACTTATTTTTAACTGATGTAAGAAACAAAAAACCGATTTTAAAACAAATAGAAGTAAACACACTTTTCAATTTCAACGCGTTTTGAAATTTAGTTTATGCATCCGTTTTGAATCACAGCGAACTGGGTCAAAGCGCCTTATGTGTCGGTATAAGCAAGGTAATAGAGCCTTTTGATTCTTAACAACATACATTAGATATTTTATTTAACTGTTGAAATGGTAACAATTACTATGCGCAAAAAGTTACTATACATTAAATTTTTGCTTTATAAAAATACATTTTTTTAATTTCACTTTAATTTAGACAGTGCAAATATTTGCATTTTAAAAATGTATCATATTTTTGAAGATTTTCAAAGCTTTCAAAAAATACTGCAAAACACAACAATGAGTCTTAGGAATAATAAATAAGCAATTGCCTTTTCTTAAAATTTCAGATGTTTTGTTCGATAATAAATAAATAAGGAATTGCTTTTTCTTAAAATTTCAGACCTTTTATTCGATTTGTTCAATCAAATCTAAATAAAAAGTCTGAAATTTTAAGAAAAAGCAATCGCTTATTTTGGAATTATTTTATGCCATGCGGTGTAGTAAAGTGAAAAACGAAGAAGAAAAATAGTTGAATAGAAATTTGTTTAAGAGACCGATTTAGCTAATAAAAAAGGAGATTGAACTTTAATCATGACGATAATGCTTCATTAGACGCCAGGCCAATAACCTAATTCATCAAACAAACATTCGTTGGCGGATGCGGAAAACATCGTCCGAATTGTACGTTTCTCTCCAATTTCTTTTATTAATAATGGAATAAATTTAATTTATTTTTAATATTTTTAATGAGCTTTGTACCACGATTGTTTATTAGGAAAAATTGAAAAAGCAACAAAGTCTAAGCGGTAGAAGTTATAGCAGCTATTTCGGAGATCACCCTTCTGAAGTCTAGAAAAAAGAAGTCAGATGAAGAGATGTGGTGATCTCCGAAATAGCTGCTATAACTTTTACCGCTTAGACTTTGTTGGTTTTTCAATTTTTCCTAATAAACAATCGTGGTACAAAGCTCATTAAAAATATTAAAAATAAAAATGTTAATAAGCCACAATAACATTGATAAATTCAATTTAGTTTATTTCTACTTTGCGAAAATTTCCAATGGTGCTGATTGCTGCAAGAATTATTTAGCGATTTGGAGCATAATCCACACAATATATGCACATAAATATGTATTATTTCACAGATCTCAGGGTCAGCTTAGAAATACGTCACCAAAATTATATAAAATTTAAGTAGGAATTATTTTTATTTATAACGTAAAAGCGCTATCTGACCCAATCTTATAAGTATATTTCCCCTAAAGTTAACCCATTTTATTTACTTTGTCTCACGTGAAAATATATATTTGATTTAAAATTTTCAGTTATGTACATATATTTTAAATTTTTGCTTTAATTTATGTATCCTTTTAATATTTAATTAGATACGTTACCCTTTTCTGTTCATCTTGAGCACACAAAACCCTCTTTTGTTAAAATTCGGCGCCGCACAAAATCCTGGCTTTTATATTTTCCAACAAAATACCACTTCGCAACCCTGGATTTTCACGAAGAGTTTCATTCGGGTCGTAGTTTTGCAACTTCGGGCCATTCGGTGTTGTATGCCATATTGGCTGCCATATTGTTCACACTGTCATCGCCATATTGAACACCCTGTCAACTATCTGTCAACCCTAAGATATCTCACTTGTATTCTTCCACAATGATATGTGTACATATTGCCTCGTAGGATTGTGTCAACCAGTATAAGTTTGTTTAGTGGTTTTCTCTATCCTCTGCAGTCCCAAATGGGTTCGCAAATCAATTTTTCTTGCTGATGACGGTATTAAAAGATCTTTTCTTCATTTTAAATTAAATATTTTATAAAACTTATCTTTATTCTTTCACAGCATTTTGAGTTTTGAGCATCTTTTCGTTTTGCGTCTTTCTTTTTTCTGTTGAAGTGCGCATTTGAACTTCTTCAGTACCAAGTACTTTATAATATGGTTTCATTTATTACGTTTATATATAAACAAAAATGTCATACCATAATAATAACTTTTATTTTTACTTACTTTAGCTATCAACGGGGTCGAATAAAGATAAAATTATCGTTTGAACTAATTTAGTTCAAAATTATATCCGAGTACTTCAGTACTCGACATTATTTGACAGGTACAACTACTTATGTTGAGCACAAAATGCAGCCCTAGTGAATCTTGCTGTTACTATGGCAACCAACTACTGTTATTTCTATCAGCATTGCCACTCACTTGATCGATCAAATGACAGTCATTCACTACAGGGCCAAACTGACATATAAAACTTTGCATATGTGTTAGTTTTCGTTGTGAATGGGTTGGAGAGTTTCTGTCAATCGCGTCTTGTAGGGAAAAATTTCGCCACGGTTGTATAGCTCATAATACGAATTTCACTTTCGATCTTCGATAACAAGCGAAGATCGAAATTCATAATAAGGGCATCTGGTTTTTTTGGTTGAAATTATCGCGAAAGTTTTACAAAAACCTACTAGGAAGTTATGAACTGTGCTGCAACAATTTTAGACATAATATTTCATTAATCTCTATTCTTTTCCCTAAATGTGTTTTGAGCACGCAGAGACTTT
The DNA here is from genome assembly GCF_001687245.7 of Rhagoletis zephyria. NCBI lineage: Eukaryota > Metazoa > Arthropoda > Insecta > Diptera > Tephritidae > Rhagoletis > Rhagoletis zephyria. The sequence goes on along the minus strand of NW_016160603.1, from coordinate 30,415 downwards.
TTACAATTTCGTCATATTTGGTAGTTTAAACTCTCATATTTATTGAATTATTGCAATTATCCACTTATTAAAAATTTCCACAGATTTTATGCAAGAAGTACTCATTTTTATGTAATTTTAATGCAACTATAAACTTTTTCTTCAACAATTTTTATTGAGCTCGAGGCCGTTTTTAATGAAAAACTTATTGTGGAAAAGCAACAATAATTTGAAAAAAATGGTAGAAGTTATAGCTATTTCGGAAATCACCACATTTCCTCATCAGACTTCTTTCAGTAGGATTCGAACCGACGATCCCACTGACTCAGCCAGTTGCCTATGCACCGTGCTAAGACGCCTTGTAAATTATCGTTGTTTTTCTCCCACTTTTTCATTTGTTAAGCCAACACAATCAAGCGAAGCTATTCCGCTACAATTTACACTTGATCATGTGGTTTTTGGTTTTGTTGGTTTTTGTTAATAATTCTACTTTTAGGTGTGCTCGTCATTAAGTTATTTGTTTTTGTTATTTTATGGCCTTATAATAATTATATTCAACCATTTTTATTGAGCTCGAGACCGTTTTTAATGAAAAACTTATTGTGGAAAAGCAACAATAATTTGAAAAAATGGTAGAAGTGATAGCTATTTCGGAAATCACCACATTTCCTCATCAGACTTCTTTCAGTAGGATTCGAACCGACGATCCCACTGACTCAGCCAATTGCCTACACACTGTGCTAAGTTCGCCTTGTCAATTCTTGTTGCTTATTTCCACTGTTTCACTTGCTAAGCCAACTACAATCAAGCGCAGCTATTCGGCTGCAATTTACTTGATCGTGTGGTTGTTGGTTTTGTTAAAATTTCTATTATAAGAATGTTTAACTTTTAGGTGTGCTCGTCCTTAAGTTATTTGTTTTTGTTATTTTATGGCCTTTTAAAAATTATATTCAACAATTTTTATTGAGCTCGAGGCCGTTTTTAATTAAAATCTTATTGTGGAAAGTAACAATAATTTGAAAAAAATGGTAGAGGTGATAGCTATTTCAGAAATCACCACATTTCCTCATTAGACTTCTTTCTGTAGGATTCGAACCGACGATCCCACTGACTCAGCCAGTTGCCTACGCACTGAGCTAAGTTCGCCTTGTAAATTATCGTTGCTTTTTTCCCACTTTTTCATTTGTTAAGCCAACACAATCAAGACCTGTCGTAATTATTCGTTTCTGCATCTTACGCTAAGCGCACACTGCAGCCGGCATCGGCCGAATTGTGCTCGGCCGATATCGACTATATGCGGGCGATATGAATAAACACTTGTAATTATATGAGCGCTCTCACACAGCAACCGATAACCGATCCGACATCGGCCGTTGACGTCCGTCAGTGACGATAAATCCGAACATGTTTGTTTTTCTCGTCCGATGCCAGGTGAAAAGTATTGAAATGGACTGCGATAAATTAACTTATTGGGTGCAAAAAATTACATATAAAATCACATGTTTAGATGTTTAGAATGTCAATTAAAATGTATCAAAATATTTCACTGCTTACAAAAGTGTAATGAAAACTAGTTTTGTGTGTACAAATACGGTCGGCAAATAATCTGGTTAAGGGCCGGTTAAATACAACTACTGCTTTATCGATTACGTGTTATATCTATGCATGATGTAGAAATCGTCGATAAAGACGTATTGGTGATAACCAGACAATGAAGAACCGGCCCTAAGGGCCGGTTGTTCAATGTCTGATTAGTACAAATCGGATGTAGAAGCTCCGGTTAAACACAACGACTGCTTTATCGATCACATGTTATATGAATAAGGTCGAAACCATCGATAATGATGTTTAACCGGCAAGTAGTGATAATCAGACATTGAACAAGCGGCCCTTAGTGTACGCATCAGTTCGGACGGTAAAATTATTCGGCCGAAATCGGTGGGTCTATCACACACAATGTGCGCCTAGCGTAATACGATTTTCCGATAACGACCAGTGTGAAAACCTGCATTGAAATGCATGTTTTCGACTCAAAATTTCAAGGCGAGACGATAACGCAACCATGATTGGACGACAAGTATGCAGATGGCCTTAGGCTTTCTGCACATTGGTCGTCCAATCATGGTTACTTCAGCGTCACAATCATGATGAAATGATTACATGACGACTACACTTTCGCACACTCGGTCCTGATGTTTTAATTCATTTGGCGTCTAAAAATTCACCTGGAGCAGGTATTTCCTGTTTTACTGTTTGATATTTTCGCGCAATATTTACAAAAACTTGAATTTTTTTTTTAAATAGTGCTGCAATAATTCTTTTTGTGCATGCACACAGAGACTTTTTACAATTTCGTCATATTTTATAGTTAAAGCGCTCACATTTATTGAATCTTAATGCAATTTTCCACTTTTTAATAATTTCCACAGATTTTATACAAAAAATACCAATTTTTATGCAAATATTCACCTTTTCACAAATTTTTCCGATAAAATGTAAACAAACAATGCGTGCACAACGATTAGCAAACGGCAGTGCCGTACTTATGTGTTACTGCATCTTCTACGATTTGCCGATAACTAGCCGATAACGACAAGTGTGCAGATCTCCTTTGAAATGCATGTGCTCGGCTCAAAATTTCAGGGCGAGACGATAACGCAACTATGATTGGACGACAAGTGTGCAGATAGCCTTACACTTTCACTCATATTCTCAGCTCTCAAATTCTACGTGTTGAGAATTTTTATTTTCAGTCGTAAGATGCCGGATAACGCTAGAGTGATAGAATACAAGATTGCGCAAATCAAGCTGTGAGTAACCGGTTGTGACGTCATAAAAGTGAGGGAATGAGGGTGCAAAGAACCAGTTTAAAGAAGAAGAGGAAACTTGAACATGTGATGCGAAGTAAAGATTTAAATGCAAATAGCCTTTTAACTTTGAACGTATATGCGGTACAAGCACACAATTTAAGGTACATGTGGAAGTTTGCAAAATTACTTGTCGGGACATTTTGTCTTATTTTTATAGGCATTTCAACGCGTTTCCTAGTATGGGAAGCTTTTCCAATAGCAGATCGAAAAAAATTAACCTAAATGTAGATAAATGTACCTAAAAAGTAAATATGTATTCTTATGTGTATAAATGTGGGTGGTATATGGTAATGGGCATAAATATTGGTTAAAATATTGTTTTCGCATGAACTGCTCAGAGAAATTCCTTTTAAGGTTTTTTTTTTTTAATAGCAAAGAGTGTTTGATAAGAGTCCAAAATCGTACACATCACAAAACTGAAAACCAGACGGCGAGGAAACTCATAGTTTACGAGAAATTTGTTGTTAAAGTTGAAAATTTCACCCAACAATATGTACGATAACAAACCACTTCAAACAAATGCAAGTGAGCAGAACACACACATTTTAACTAAATTGAGCTCTTTGAACGTTTATCTATTTTATGTGTTATTAATTTTACTGTTTAACGACGAGGAACACGTTTACAAATTTGTTTGTTTTTCATTAGAGGACCGAAATTGTAAGTATCAATGTACTGCAGAAAGCTACTTGAAAGCTTCCTTGTATTCACTGGGCTTGGTTCGAAACTAGCAAGTAAATGCTTGGCTTGCTTGTTGGATTTCAACTCATACTCGTACTTGATTTACTTCAAACATATCGATCTCACTATTTATTAGCGAAACAAAAACACACTAACACATAACAATACCCTTTCGTGGTAACAAGCTGATTAACAGTTTATAATATGTACGTACATATGTATTTGCAAGTGCTGCTGCTATATTCAAACCTGTTTGACTCAAGCTACTACCGTGTTCATTTGCGTTCAAGCTATGAGTTGAATTGGCTTGTTTGAAACAAGTGTGAATCATACATGCGCTTGTATTTTTTTCAAGAAGCTTGAAAACTTGAAAGCTTGTGTATGATGTGTGCAGCGTAAGAATATTATAAAGACGAATAAGATAAGTGCTAATTTATAATGGCGCGTATTCATAGTCCAGCAACTAAGTCGAAACTAACAAAGTTGCAACTTAAATTTAAGTACCAACTTAAAATTTACCTCTATTCATAGTCGCATTTCAGACGTCTACTAAGTAGTTTCGACCTAGTTTACGATATAGCAAAATGAGTGTGAAAATGTATAGATTTTTCTTTACGATATTTTGGAAAAATTATATTTTTATTAAATAATGTCAAGTTTGATCATCCGTTTATGTAATTTTTATTTTCATTGCATGATTATGCAAAAGAATAAGGTATCATTTTATTGTTAATTGTGTGAAATAGCCAGAACAACCGCAGTGATGTGAAGTCGATGTTTATCGAATGCATGCTGTGAAACATACAAATAGTAGATATCTAAATGTTATGCACAAATTTACTTTCAAAGAACTAGCGTGAAACTGACTTATTATTTGAAAATTTATCTAAATTATTCCAATTATAAAATTGTGATGTAGCTTTATTCGAATTGTACGCATTTAATTTCATCTTCCGATTACAATGGATCGATCTTTGTAAAGTTTAATTGGAGATTATTCAATATTATCAAAATCACCCTCTACCAACTTAATTTTTACATATTTCGTCTGTTTTCCCTTAATTTGATAAAATACTTTTTCCTAGTTACGACTTAGTTGCAGCTGCAGCCGAAACTGAATTTTAAGTTGGTACTTAGCCCGAAAAGTGGAAACTAAGGCGACTATGAATAGCTTTAGTTGTGACTTAGAATAGTTTCGACTATGAATATACGCCTATGTGTTTAATAGCAGTTATGAGTATTATGTACGCAGAATTCTCCTTTTTGTGTTGCCTTGTCAAGTGTATAAAACACCTTCTAACAAAGTAGTATTTTTGATGTATAAATCTTTCTGCGTAGACGGCCTTCGGCCGCGCTTAGGGATTATAACACTTACTAAGCAGAATTCTAATTTTTTTGTTGCTTTGCCCAGTGTTAAAAACACCTTCTGACCAGAACTCTTTCCGCGTAGGCGGCCTGTGGCCGCTCTTAGGGATTATAACTCCCACAAAGTAGAATTCTCTTTCTGTGCTGCGAAGAAAAGAAGCAGAAATATTTTTAAGCAGAACTTGTTTCTGCGTAGGCGGCCTGCGGCCGCGCTCAGGAATTATAACCCTCACAAAGTAGAATTCTCTTTCTGTGTTGCGAAGAAAAGGAGCAGAAGTACTTTTGGAAAGAACTTCTCTCTGCGTAAGCGGCCTGCGGCCGCGCTCATTGATTATAACCCTCACAAAGTATAATTCTCTTTCTGTGGTGCGAAGAAAATGAGTAGAAGTATTTTTGAGCAGAACTTCTTCCTGCGTAGGTGGGCTGCGACCGCGCTTAGTGATTATAACCCTCACAAAGTAGAACTATCTTTCTGTGTTGCGAAGAAAAGAAGCAGAACATTTTTTTTTTTAGCAGAACTTCTATCTACGTAGACGGCCTGCGGCCGCGCTTAGGGATTATAACCCTCACACAGTAGAATTATCTTTCTGTGTTGCGAAGTAAAGGAGAAGAAGAATTTTTGAGCAGAGCTTCTCAACAATAAAAGTGACTTTACTATAATTGTGATGTATATTTAACTCATATAAGCAATAATTATTATATTTGTCAATGTTATTGTGGCTTGTTAACAATTTATTTTTAATATTTTTATTGAGCTTTGTACCACGATTATTTATTAGGAAAAATTGAAAAAGCAACAAAGTCTAAACGGTAGAAGTTATAGCACTATTTCGGAGATCACCACATCTCCTCATCAGACTTCTTTTTTCTAAACTTCAGCAGCAGCAAATCAGCTGCACTTGATGGTAGTAGGTGGAATAAGGGAATGAAGCAGCAACACGAGTTTACGGGGTGTGCATAGCTCAGTGGTTAGCGCTTCTGACTTTGCACATCTATGTTGCGGTGTCGATGCCTGCTGAAGTCTAGAAAAAATAAGTCTGATGAGGAGATGTGGTGATCTTCGAAATAGTTCTATAACTTCTACCGCTTAGATTTTGTTGCTTTTTAAATTTTTACTAATAAACAATCGTGGTACAAAGCTCAATAAAAATATTAAAAATAATTATTATAGTTTTACTGAAATTTGGCATTATCTGCCTCTGCATCTAATATTCATAATAGCTATTAAACTCATAACAAAATAGCGCTTATCATATTTACCTTTACAGTATACTTACGCTTTGAACATCTGGCAACTCATTTTGTTACGTACTCTGGCAACATGTTACTCACACGTGCGGACATCTTCGTTTCGGTCATTGTCCATACATACATACATACTATTTCGTTTCTCTAATGGAAAGTAATCAAATTTAAAAGGTGCTGCTCATCGTTAAACAATGAAATTAATAACATATAAAATACATAAGCGTTCAAAGAGCTTAAGTTAGTTAAAATGTGTGTGTTCTGCACACGTGTATATGTTTGAAATGGTTTGTTATCGTGCATTTTTCCAGGTGAAATTTTTAATAACAACAACAAATTACTCGTAACCTTTCAGTTTTTGCGCCGTCCGGTTTTAAGTGATGTGATGTCGTACACATCCCCATAAAGTCATTTTGTTCTAAGCGTGGTGCATTCTCGCGAAGTCAACCCGTTAATCTTCTTTAAGAAGTCATTTCAGCGAAAAAGCCTTCTTTTGTTGCACTTCCCAAGAATGGAAGTTTTCCAAATGATTGCTAGTAGAGCTGTAGCAAACCGTATGTATTCGTTACTGAGTAACGAATACAACCCCTGACTCGAAGTGTCGAATCGTTACTCACATAATAGACTCGTTACTCGAATGTTCCGTATGTGCACCATCATCGTGAATCAATACAACACAACATATTGTGCGATAACGAAACTGTTACTACGTTTATACGTAAGCTATTTGCAAATAAAAATAATTTGCAAATACCTAACTCACTGTTCATTCGACGGTGAAATTTTTTTTTTCTAATATTACCTGATTATAAAAAGGCAATAACATGACCATCGAAAAAGAAAATAAAGTTAAAAGTGGCAACGTCTTGATTATAAAAAGGCAATAAGATGACCATCGAAAAAGAAAATGAACCTAAGAATGACGGCGTCTTGCGCTTATTTGCAAATAGTGCCACTGCTCAATACTTATTTGCGCGATTTAGTTATTAGCAAATAAAAAATTAACTCAGCGTTTATACGGCAAAGTTTACCATTTTGGCTGCATTTCTTTATTCATTCTGAATGTTTGGATAAACTTGTTTGTTTACTTATTCTTTAGAACGTTCCTGATGATATATTAACGTATATTTCAAACGCATTCTGTTTATTCCGGCTGTGAAATGGGATTATCCGGAATGTATAAAGAAACGCAGCCTTTGTAAATTGTTATTTGCAAATAATACTAATGTTGTGACCGACATCGAAAACATGTTTTCGTTGCCAAAACTAGTTTTCGACCTAAAACATGTGTTTTCGTCCATGTAAAATCTGTCAAACCAAAACCAGTTTTCGCTGAAAACTACTTGAAAACTCACGCTCCACTCGTTCCAATCGGTGTCTTCACTAGTTTTTTTCGATTATTTATCGAAGTGGAAGTCATATTTTATCATCTCTAATACGCTATTTCGTATTTGTTGTTAATTGCTGGCCAAAGTAAAGTAAGAATGAAAGTAAGAGGTTGCTAATGAAAAGAAAATGTGGGAAAAGCACTTTGGTATTGTTTTTGTGTACCAAAACTGCAATGAGAGGATGTAAGAAATGTCAACGAAAACACTAATACCATGTTCTGACCGACAACGAAAACACCTTGAAAACGAGTTTTGGGATTGTGGGCTGAATGCTGTTCACACCGACTGTTGGTGTTTTCGTTGACATTTCTTTCATCCTTTGTTTACAGTTTTGCTACACAAAAACAAAACCAAAATACTTTTCCTTCAATTTCTTTTTATTNCCAAAACTGCAATGAGAGGATGTAAGAAATGTCAACGAAAACACTAATACCATGTTCTGACCGACAACGAAAACACCTTGAAAACGAGTTTTGGGATTGTGGGCTGAATGCTGTTCACACCGACTGTTGGTGTTTTCGTTGACATTTCTTTCATCCTTTGTTTACAGTTTTGCTACACAAAAACAAAACCAAAATACTTTTCCTTCAATTTCTTTTTATTAACAACCTTTTACTTCCATGCTTACCTTATTTTGGATAGCCAATTAACAATAAATCCGAGATGACGTATTAAAGATGATAAAATATGACTTCCACTTCGATAAATAATCGAAAAAACTAGTGCAGACACCGATTGGATTGAGTGGAACGTGAGTTTTCAAGTGGTTTTCAGCGAAAACTAGTTTTCGTTTGACAGATTTTCTTCTTCTTCTTATTTGGCACTACAACCGTTTGTCGGTTTGGGCCGAGACCAAAAAGCTTTTCCAATTGCTTCTCTCCTGCGCGAATATGCGCCAGTTGGTTATCCCGAGCGCAGACAGGTCCTTCTGCACTTGGTCCTTCCAATGCGTTCGTGGGCGCCCTTGCTTTCGTTGTCACCCATGGGTGCGGAGTCGAAGGATCTTTTCACCGGAGAGTCGTCATCCATGCGTACAACATGTCCAAGCCAACGCAATCGCTGTATTTTTATGCGCTTAACTATGTCCATGTCGTTAAAAAGCTCATACAGTTCCTCATTCCATCTTCTCCGATATCCGCCATCCACGAAAACAGGGCCGTAGATTTTGCGTAGAATAGTTCTCTCGAAAGCCCGCAAAGCCTTCTCATCTTTGTTCGACATCGTCCAAGATTCTGCGCCATATAAGAGGACGGGCATGATGAGAGATTTGTAGAGCGTGAGTTTCGTTCGTCGAGAGAGGGCTCTGCTTTTCAATTGCCTACCGAGCCCAAAGTAGCACCTGTTGGCAAGAGTTATTCTTCGCTTGATCTCCAGGCTGACGTTGTTGGTGGTGTTTATGCTGGATCCTAGGTAGACAAAGTCCTTCACTACTTCAAAGTTATATCTGCCAACAGTGACGTGTGTCCCGTAGCGCGTGGACTCTTTATATGTTGCCAGGAGGTACTTTGTCTTTCCCTCGTTCACCGCTAGACCAACCTCTTTAGCTTCTTTTTCTAAACTGGAAAATGCTG
>NW_016160603.1:0-21151 GCF_001687245.7 Rhagoletis zephyria | reverse complement strand
GCAATATTTTTTACGTGGCGGGTCCCAAACCCAGCGCACAACCATTGCTGGGGTGGATGGTATTCAACCGGATACACATTTGTATAGCGGGCCGCTTGCTCCAAGACAGACGCCCGCTTGCAGCCGCACCTCCTGGTGAGCAGACGCTGCAGACTTCAGTGAGCCCTTAAACCGAATAAGTCGGAGTGGCCCCACCAAAGCTCCCTCTCTTTCTGCCGTGACCCAAGGCTCCACTCGGCTTGGTTACCGCATCTTGCGCATGGGTTGCTCACGTTGCCCAGAGTGCGCGAACGAGGACGCAAGAGTCGGGATTGAGTATAGCCGTGCGACTGTAACTGCATACCAAGCACAACGACTATACCCCATTGCACTCCTTGACAGATTTTACTTGGACGAAAACACATGTTTTAGGTCGAAAACCAGTTCTACCAACGAAAACATGTTTTCGATGTCGGTCAGAACATGGGTTAACAGCCGGTGTGAACAGCCTTTTCAGTCCACAATTCCAAAACTCGTTTTCAAAGTGTTTTCGTTGTCGGTCAGAACATGGTAAAAGACGTGCGTATAAACGTAGTATGTTTTTCGTATCGATACTAAAGTTTGTTGCCTGTATATGTACGTACATGCATGCATGATTCCTGTGAGGTACAAGTGTTTGATTGTATCAAATTGTTCGAATCGATACAAAAATATGTTGCGGGTATACATATGTATGTATGTACATTAGGGCGGGTCAAATTTTTTGCATCAAAGGCACATCGCGATTATGGTTATTTGGATCATTTCAAGCATTTTTGCCCAAGAAACCATAGGTCTAAAATGAATCCATTTACGTCATTATTTTTTCCTTTTGAAGGCCGCCAGAGGGCGCTTCCGTACTGTTTTTTGGATTTTAACGCCTTTTTTCCGAAAATCGACAACATTGTTGCGAAAATCCACGAACTTTTACTTTCCCATAAAGCAATTTCAATTTTTAAATAGTCTAAAATATTCAGCGTTGAAAATTAGGGGGAAGGGATGTGTATTCATGCACAACTTAAGTATATCGATTTTATTCAATTTAGGACAAAAAAATCGTTTTTTTTCATTTGCTCTCTTGCATGTTACAAAACAATTTTNTTAACAGCCGGTGTGAACAGCCTTTTCAGTCCACAATTCCAAAACTCGTTTTCAAAGTGTTTTCGTTGTCGGTCAGAACATGGTAAAAGACGTGCGTATAAACGTAGTATGTTTTTCGTATCGATACTAAAGTTTGTTGCCTGTATATGTACGTACATGCATGCATGATTCCTGTGAGGTACAAGTGTTTGATTGTATCAAATTGTTCGAATCGATACAAAAATATGTTGCGGGTATACATATGTATGTATGTACATTAGGGCGGGTCAAATTTTTTGCATCAAAGGCACATCGCGATTATGGTTATTTGGATCATTTCAAGCATTTTTGCCCAAGAAACCATAGGTCTAAAATGAATCCATTTACGTCATTATTTTTTCCTTTTGAAGGCCGCCAGAGGGCGCTTCCGTACTGTTTTTTGGATTTTAACGCCTTTTTTCCGAAAATCGACAACATTGTTGCGAAAATCCACGAACTTTTACTTTCCCATAAAGCAATTTCAATTTTTAAATAGTCTAAAATATTCAGCGTTGAAAATTAGGGGGAAGGGATGTGTATTCATGCACAACTTAAGTATATCGATTTTATTCAATTTAGGACAAAAAAATCGTTTTTTTTCATTTGCTCTCTTGCATGTTACAAAACAATTTTTTTCTTATTTTAATATATTTATTTTTTTTTTATTAAAATTCAACTTAAAAGATAAAAACATATAAAATTTATATGAAACAAAAACTGATAAACAATTTCTAATGTTTAAATTTTTAAATACGTATAACGTATTTTTCTTTAAAATTATGTTGGTAATACAACATATGACATGCGTGACAACATGCTTTTTCATTTTCATACTGTGTTCGTTATAGTTTGAGCGTAATTTCAATGAAGTGTAAACAATAAAGATCTTTCTTAAAAGTAAATAATATAAAATCAAATAAATCAGCCACAAAGGAATAAACTATTTAAGAAAATTAAAAGGTATATATTAAAACACTTACTAATAATAAAAAAAGTGCATAGCGTAAGCTAAAAAGGAGTAATTTGGTTTTGTGCAAAAAAAGTGTTGTTTGCTTTGTTTTTTTGTTTGGTAATGTGTTAACGGTGTTTTTTTCAATTCAAAATTCTACGTAGAATGTATGAGTGATATTTTTTTTATTTTGATTTCACAAAAACTAACAAGAAAAATGTATGGAAGGAACAATATTTTCAACTGAAAAAAAGGCAACGTTTTTAAAATAAATTTATTTCAGTTAAGACTATGGATTCAGAACCTTCTACATCGCAAGCCGCAGCAACATCACCCAGTACCGAAAGTGAAAATACTTTGAAACATATGCCTACTCACGATGTTGGTGTTTTCGGTGTGTCTTGTGATTTGAGTGGTCTCAATCTGCCAAGTACGCAAGATATTTTGAGATATTATTTTTTCTTGGCCGATCGTGCTCAAATCGAAAGTAAAATTAAATAAAATTTAATTGATAAATAATTTATATTGTTGTAAATTAAATAATAATTTTCAACGGTGAACATTTTAGGCAATTTAGAAATTGCTGGCTCGAAATTCATTTTCGACCTATGGTTTCTTGGGCAAAAATGCTTGAAATGACCCAAATAATCCTAATCGCGATGTGCCTCTGTTAATTTTTCTGGGCCCCTCCAAATCGACCCGCCCTAATGTACACGTATGCATATGGACGAACGAACATTTCCTTATAGGGAGTTTACATGATTCAACTTTCACAGGCGATTAGTTGAACCAAAAGTTGAACGAAAGTAGGCCGCCGACCAACTTCATTGAAAGCGATTAGTTGAAAGGCCGTTTACACCAGGCGATTGTTGCTTTCAACTAAAAATCGCCTGAAAAATCGCCTCATGTAAATTCCCTATTACGCTGCAAGATTTGTTGCGATGATTCTTGTGAGGTACAAGTGCTTGTATCAAAAGTAACGAGTAAACGATACGAAATATACGGGTGTTGATTGGGTTAGTAACGAATACATACCGGTATTCGAACTTTCGTTACTTTTACAGCTCTAGTTGCTAGTCAACCGATTTCTTGACGTGGTTATTGTTAAGCGAAGCGCACATTGCCCAAAAATTACAACAATGCTACCCATACATTTTAATGCGCTAGCGCACACTTGCACGATTCCGTCGCTGCGAATTTTTCGAACATTCAATGTTCTCCTCTTTTGACGCATGCAAAACGCAGCTGACAGCGATTTGAAAGCGGCAAAGAAGAGGAAAACAACGTAAAAACATTTATTTCAAAGAAAAAAAATGGTTGATGTCGAAAAACTAATAGAAAACGTGCATAACAATCCCATTTTATATGATGTTACACACGCTGAGTACAAAAACATAAGAAAAAAGACAAAATATGGGAAAATATCGGAGTGGAGTTAAAAGAAAGTGGTAAGTTTGATATATAAAAGTGAGAGTGAAGTTTGTATTGTATTTAACCTGCAACTTTAACATTTTTAGGGGAAAATATAAAAAAAAGGTGAAAGAACTTGAGAGACACGTATGGGAGATATATTCGAGCTACCAAAGGTAGAACTGGTCAAGCAGCCAACTCAAAAAAGTGGGTTTGGGCTGAACATATGACAGCTTTCCGTCCATATATTGCTTTTGCACCTACCAGTTCAAATATAAGTGACATCGAGTGTGTAGAATCCAACGAAACCATTATTGGAACACCGGAGCTTGACAATTTCAGCGTGGATTGTGCTCCAGTAAAAGTAAACCGCACTCAAAGCGCTAAAAATCATCCATTTACTCAACAAAGTTCTGTCGGAGAGTTAATTGAATATTTTGAAAAGAAAAAAAAAGTTGAACAGGACTCTATTGATTGTCTTTTTATGGCCCATTCTAAAACAGTGAAGAGTTTTTCGAAACGACGGCAGCTTTTAACGAAACAGAAAATTTCTGAAATAATAATGGAACATGCATTATTTACCAAAACCAAAAATACAGCAAATACACTGTACAAGAGCATGTACAACAAATCCCGAATACCTCTATTTTGAATGTATGTATTTATTTACTATGGAAATGCGAATTTTTTAAAGTTAACTAATTCAGTATTTTTATTTGTGAATTGCAACAAGCCCATTTCCAATTAAATGCTGTGTTTTTATTTAATGGAATTCATTTCGATGTGTTTATTTAATAAAATTTATTTGTTTTTATAAACTCTTTTGTATTTATTTTATAAACGTGCATGTTATTCAAATACAGGTTCAGTGGTATTTTGAGCTCGTTCGCTCCCAACGGTTCCAGCAGTAGGCTCATGTTGATTATAGAAAATGCCAAATTAGATGCACGGCGTGAATCAGTACTCATACCAATAAAAGGTTGAGTTCGAGGCTCTGGTGATTGTAAGTTGTGGAATAGGTGGGAGTCGCTTTTTTTTCAATTAAATAATTGTGTAAAACACACGCTGTTTTTATTGTAAGTATCGTAGTGCTAATTTTGGTTTCAATAGGACGAAAAAATATGCGAAACTTTTGAGCCAAAATGCCAAAAGCATTTTCCACGACTCGTCTGGCTCGACAAAGTCTGTAGTTATATTTTTGTTTTCGTAGATCATGTTTTGATTGCTTGTATGGGAATGGTCTCATTAAATAAGGCTTTAAGCCAAACGCTTCGTCCGGTCGCGCCAGTCGGTTTTTAATTAAAATGCTGATGCTTTAAATTTTTTTATTTTCGTGACTTGTTCTAGTGCAGCTAAAAATATTGCTTTTACACGTAATTACTCAGATATTATTGGGGAATATTCCCTTAATTATATATCTGTCTTGGACACTTAGAATGGGCCTAGTGCCCGAAAATGTGCTTTCGAAAAGAGACTGCTATATTAAAACGTTGATACTGAACGTTTTAAGCATTGCGATGGGTTCAAACTCGGAACTCGGTAATTTTTGGATCGCTGATTACGAATCTGAAGTCAATTTTCAAAATTAAAATTAGCGGATCCAATTTCCAAAAATTACTAAAATCAAAACGTTGATACTGAAAGTTTTAAGCATTGTCATGGGTTGAAACTTGTTACCAGTGGGTTTCTGTGTACGAATCCGATGTCAGCATATTTTCAAAATTTAAAATGGCTGATCCGAATTCAATCAATCTTTTTTTAACTGATCGCCATATTGGGTCCGCCATTTTGAATTTTGAAAATTTGACATTAGGTGCGTATTCAGCGACCCCAGAAACCCCCTTGTAACGAGTTTGAACCCATGACAATGCTTAAAATGTTCAGTATCAACGTTTTAATTTTAGCGGTCTCTTTTCGAAAGCATTTTTTCGGGGACTAGGCCCGTTCTAACTGTCCAAGCCAGGTATCTAATTAAAGGAATATACCTCAGTAATACCTGAGTAATTACATGTAAAAACAAGATTTTTAGCTACCCTATAACATGTCACGAAAATAAAAAAATTTAAAACATCAGCGTTGTTATAAAAATGCCGATTAGCGCGACCTCCCAAGAAAATTTTTTTATCTCTTTTTTCAAAATAAGAAAATACGTGATTCTTTTTTCTCACAAATTACAATATTTTGATGTAGCGTTTATGAATTTCCAAAAATAGTGTTTTTTTGAACCACTCTAATCAATATAGTTACTCAGTGACTTTTACATCGCCTTAAAACGTCTGTACTGAACATTCATCCACTTCACACTTCCACTCGAACAATTGGCCGTGTAAACGTTGCAAACCCTCAACTTTTGCGAAGCGATTGGAGCGTGAATACTTTGCTTTATGTCGACTTTGGCGCCTTCTCGCAATTTTCGCTCACGGTGCAGCGAACAAAGGTGGCGCCATCAGTGGTACCGCTACTTTGGTTTTGCCGATTTCGACAGTTGGGGTAACTTGTAAATAAACCTTTGTTTACAAATCAGCGAAAGAGAAATTTGAATTATAAGTGAAAAATCAGTTTAAATTGTGTTAATTTGCAATTTGTGAGTGATTTTTGAGTTGAAGACTGCGTAAAAACTAATAAAATGTGGTGCTGTGTGTTAAATTGCGACAGCTTGATGATACAAGATGCGTGTATACAACTGTAGCGCTGGGACGAATTGCTGCATTTTGTGTACATAGGCCACGGCAAAGCCGTTCCCGAAATGATTCTTTATTATTACATTAACAGCATTTCCTTACAATGATTTTGCTTCTGCTCCAAGCAGCCTCCATTAGCAAGTTAACTAATCAGTCCCGCTGAGATGCAGCAGCCGTAATTGCAAAGCAATGGAGTGCACTAAAACGTTTGCTGAAGCAGCCTGAACTGCAAGGCAATGGAGAGCACTAAAATGTTACCTATTCTCTAATAGATTACGTAGAAATGCAATATTTTCGCATTTAGTTAAATTAAAACACGTTTTTCGCTTTAAAGTGAACTGTTTTGGCAGTTTCAACTCGTTCTTCTTTTCGCCGTATTCATTGTTTACTTATGGTACACAAGTGTCAACGCCCAGGACGGCGCAATCTTGTGTTCTATCATTCTTGATTTTCGCTGGCAATTAAGTTGCCAAAAACACAGGGCGATTCTTATTAGGCATAAACCTAGAGGAAAAATTTCGGAGCAAAATTTAAGTTGGTATCGGGTTTCAATACGAGTACTTTTATTTTTGAAACCTACTCAGTATTTGGTTCAAAAGTATCGATGCAAAATTACTTGGTATTGAACGAAAGGTATTAGTTACGTTCCAGCAGCAATACGAATAGCAGGAATTTGCAGGATTTTACAGGAAGCTGTTCCCGCACGACGTCTTACATAAGGTTTATTAATGGCGAAAACAGCTGTTCCTGTAAATCCTGTAAAAACCTGCTATTCGTACTGCTGCTGGAACGCAACTATTGAGTATGTACTTGTATTTACTCGTATTATTTCATCTCTATCCAAAAGTATATATCTTGGAACACATTAGCTGTGTTTCTTAATAGATAATTGTCAAAAATTATCACTGGAAAAAAAATAGCAGAAACTAGCAGCTCTCTCTCGTTTTTACGCTCCTATTTTTTTGGATCTCCTGCTATTTCTGCTGGTAAAATTTTTCTAGCAGAAACTAGCAGCTGTC
The DNA here is from genome assembly GCF_001687245.7 of Rhagoletis zephyria. Lineage (NCBI taxonomy): Eukaryota > Metazoa > Arthropoda > Insecta > Diptera > Tephritidae > Rhagoletis > Rhagoletis zephyria. The sequence continues at coordinate 13,955 of NW_016160603.1, read as the reverse complement.
AAAATGGATAAACAAAAATTCGCGCCAATATTTTCAACAGTAAAATACATCAATCAGCTGTTTACTTGCTAGTTTCTGCTAGCTTTGCGTTTCTGTACTATTTCTTTATTTCCCTATCTCTGAGCGCAATTCCCTCAATTTTCCCATTCTTCATCTTCCTGATAATTATCTGCTAGAAAAGAAAAGAAACAAAGCCATTGGAAACGACGGGCTACGGACCACAGCTGTCAAATTATTTTAACACGTATTCTTATGTAGATAAGTATTTTGGCGACGACATAGCAACACTGCGACTAGCCAAAGATGTAGCTTACAGTGGTTTAACCATTTTTTTTTTTTTGGAAATTCATAAATGCTATCTCAAATTATTGCTATTTGTGATAAAAAAGGGAAACGTGGTTTTTTTTATTTTGAAAAAAAAAAGTTTTCTTAGAGCTCGCGCTGGTATGTTTTTTATAAAAACGCTTATGTTCTCAATTTTTTTATTTCTATGAGATGTTAAAATGCAGCTAGAAATATGTTTTTTACATATAATTACTCTGGTATTATAGGTGAACATTCCCTTAATTACACACCTGTCTTGGGCAGTTACAATAGGCGTAGTGCTCGAAAATATGATCTCGAAAAAAGACTAGTAAAATTAAAAGTTGGTACTGAACGATTTACGCATTGCCATGGGCTGGAACTTGTTACCATGGGGTTTCTGGGGTTGCTAATTTGGAATCTGAAGTCAGTTTTTCAAAATTCAAAATGGGCGATCCAAAATGGCGATCCATTTGGGGTCGCCGATTACGAATCTGAAGTAAATTTTTTTTATTTAAAAAAGGCCGATCCAATATGGCGATTAAATTAAATAAAAACAGTACTAAAATTAAAACGTTGATACTGAACGTTTTAAACATAGTCAAGGGTTAAACTCGTTTCCAGTGGGTTCCTGAGCTTTCTTATTATGAATCAAAATGGCGACCAGCTAAAAAAAAATGATTGGATTTGTTTGAGACTCTTAACCGCCATTTTGAATTTTGAAAATCTGACATCAGATTCGTAATCAGAATACCCAGAAACCCACTGGAAACGAGATTCACCCCTTGATCATGTTTAATGCAGCGTTTTTGCTGCATTTAAAATTCAACATTTAGCACTTACGAACATATGTTTTCGAAGAGCGTTCATGCTATCGCATTTAGCAAATGTACATTTGCGCGAGTTCGAAATCGTAAGCTTTTGACAATCAGCCGTGTTCCAGTCGCTTATTCAGATCCGTATCTATTACGATTAATTCTCACGCCGAAGATAATGTGCAAAAACCCTACTGAAAAGGGAAAAATAAATTTTAAACCAAAACTTCAATACAAAGACTTGAATTGTTTTAAACACAACCGAACATTTGTTTGTGTATATAGTTATTAATTTTGTCGGTGCTGTCAATTGAAATTTCCTCAATTAAATAGGAAACAAAACAAACAGAGGTGATCACAAATTGAACCAGATTTCTATTAGCATCACATCGATGTTGAATTTGCGTAACTTTTCTTTATCCAAATAATGTAAAATAATAAATGAAATCTCGATCGGCGATTACTGAAACGCAGATAGCCACTGTATACGCGAAAAGGCAATGTTGCCACTTTTTCTCATTAAAGCATGTTCGAAACGTGGAAATTTTGGAAGATCACAGGGTTGCTTTTAGCATTTAGATTCTTAATGCAAAAATTAAGTTGCATTTAGTTGTATTTAGATGACGAATTTTGTATGGATAAATGCACATTTAGGGCCGTTTGCACCATGTCTAGTTAACGCTAACTGGCGGTACATCCTTCAGTTAAGCACGTTAACTGCTTTATCGATCACATGTTATATGATGGGTGTCGATAACGTCGATAAAGATGTTTAACTGGGAGTTAGAATTAACTAGACATGGTGCAAACGGCCCTTAGAGTAGCATTTAGAGCTAAATGCGCTAACTGTGCTTTTAAGCGTAAGCAAAAAAGCCCATAAAACGTTCAGTATTAACGTTTTAATTTTAGTAACTTTTTTTTTAATTTGATTGCCATATTGAATCAGCCATTTTGAATTTAATCAAGTTGATTTCAGATTCGTAGTCGGCGACCCCAAAAACTCTCGAGTGCCGGGTTTCGAACAAATCCAATCATAAAAAAAAACTGGATCGCCATTTTGGATCCACCATTTTGAATTTTGAGAAACAGACTTCGGATTCCTAATTAGCAACACCAGGAACCCCATGGTAACAAGTTCCAACCCATGACAATGCGTAAATCGGTCAGTATCAACGTTTTAATTTTACTAGTGTCTTTTCGAGAGCATATTTCCCGGAACTATGCCCATTCTAATTGTCCAAGACAGGTGTGTATTTTAGGGAAAGTACCCCAATAATACCAGAGTAATTATATGTAAAAACCACATTTTTAGCTGCATTTCAACATGTCAAGAAAATAAAAATATTGGGAACATAGTGTTTTTACAAAAAAAACGGTCAGTGCGACCTCTAAAAAACTTTTTTTTCAAAATAAAAAAATACGTGTCTCTTTTTTTATCACAAATAACAATATTCTGATGTAGCGTTTATGAATTTCCAAAAAGCGTGTTTTTATGAACCACTCTAATGTAGCTGTGGCCAGATTGGTCCTATTTCTATTTTTCTAGTGACAGATGAGATAGTTCCTCTTCTTTTATGTCAAACTCAAACCAATTCATGATGTCGCTGCCGCGTTCAAAAAAACATTTCGCCGTCGACAAGGCGTTAAGATTATGTAGATAAAACCTTAATGTCGTGTCGTGTGGTGATGTCGTTTTCGATGTGTTCAGAGCTTATATGAGATTCTTCCGGAACACAACGTGGGATACCGCGCAGAAATGATTCCCGTACTCAACAAAATGGGTGATAGAGAGCGAAAGTTGGAACGTATTGGATCGTAAATGTCTTCTTCTTCCTTCCCGAAACAGTCCGGACTTTTTCCCCGGGTAAAAATGGATAAAGTGTCAAAGTCCATATCAGCTGTTTTGTGTTTACATGTTGCCTGCATTTAGGTGCTTTTCAGGAATAGTGAATGGCCTGTTGATACATATATTTTCAATCTTTATATACTTAAAATCAAGTTTGTGGGACAAAAATTCAATTTCCAAGAGTTTGCATTTAAGTGACAAAAACCAAAACAAAGCGAATCAGCTGTTTCTGAAATTCTGGCCACGTAATGTGGTTTTTTGCGTTCCCGTACTTCTGGATTATGTTCCATTTCTGGGAGCAAACTTTTCTCTAATTACCGCAACCGGTCCGGATTGTTAAGGAAAGAACCTGTGGTACCCAAGGGGGAATAATACCAGGCATGATAAAAACATTACAAGGTAAATTCATTCTCTCAATTCGTTGGCCATGATTTTTTCTGACGTTTGCGAGCATTTTAAAATCATATAGAATTGAAAATAAAAAAATGAAATTTTTCGCAATTGTTGTTGTTTGAGATTGAAAATGAGAAAGTGTGTGTGAGTTTGAGTTTTGAATTTTTAAATTGTATTGCTGGAAAACGTCAGAATGCCTCTAATTGGTTTCACCTTGTTATGTTTTTATCATGATACCAGGTGAAGTAATAAGAGCGAGAAGGAAGATTTGACACTACCTTATTGGAAGTGTTCGCGCCTTAGATTTTTTTTAAAGGGTACAAGCCAGAAATATTAAAAAGAATTACCCTTTTGGACTACAAAGGGGACAATAGTTTGAAGTTTTTTATTTAATACATATACATACCTAATATTAAAAATTACTTCTGAAATATCCCTATTTGAAAAATAAAAGAACCATTTAAATTAACGAAGCATAATTTATTATTTTTTATTCAAATTAGATATGTAGAAGCTAAACAATTTTGTGGATTACGCTTGTATTAAGTATTGAAAGACAAACACTCACAATAACAAAGAGCTTTAAGGATTTACAGCCAATGTAATAAATAATAATTAGAAACTTAGATAAAGATTTTGACGCTAATAATAGTAATGTGATGTTGTTTAAGCGACTTATGCATTTCCCGCATAAACAAAGAACAGCGAACACCCACACGCATTTATATTGCATTCCCGCATAAACCAAGTGCAGCGAACACACACACGCACTNTGTATTATATTCACGGAACAGTTCCCAGAAAGAGAAGCAATGAAGAACGTAGATAGTGAAGACCACCCAGGTTGAGAAGTGTCTATATCATTATAGATGAAAGGTCCAACTACGGTTTCAAAACATCATGTTAATGCCGCCCAAACTGATATTTTTAGGCAGAAAAATATGTTAAAATGGAAAAATTAGTGTAAAAGATTTTTCACAAATAATACTTCAAGGACTCACTGACAAATGCATACAAAAATCTTAATAAAAGTAGCCAACCAACTAACCAATTAAAAGTGACAGTTAATGCCTTACATCTCTATGTCTTGAGGCAAAAACACTTTTCAAAATGGTGAAATCAGTAAAAAAGATTTTGCAAAAAAAATACTTCCAAGGACTCACCGACTGTTCAATATTATTGCATAGTCTTTTACTTTCCTACCAACTTTTGCAGCTCTGTAATGTTGTACTGAACATTGAATTGTTTTACCTTTTGCAACCCTGTAATGACAAAGTGAGAATTGTATTTTTGTAACAAACTCTCTTGGATTCTGAATTTTAAAGAAAAGACACGCGTTTTTTCACTTAACCTTTATTTTATAGCAAGGTTCGTATTACTATTAATGTTTTCGCAACATTAAATTGGTGCCGAAACCCGGGAAGGAAAGCAAATACAAGCGACCACAAGCCATTTCTACGCTTAGCTTGTTAATTAATTTTTCCTTCTGCACGCTTGAATTGCCGTAATATCGCATCTTTATGAAATGGAGTCCCTAGCGGCGCAATTGAGGAGCAGCGACGAATTCAAACCCATCTCACTCGAGTCCAAACTAATTTCGAGTCTAAGCAATCGTTTGAGATCACGAGAGGTTATGTTCAGACTCTTCTCGCGGAGATTGATACTATCTTCCAGGACTTAAAGCGCGGCCATGAACAAATCTACATTCTTATTCGCTTCACGAGGACGACATTCCTTATCTGAACGAGAAAGTTTTCTATACCTGCTACGATTTATATATCGCCTTTAAGTCTGTCTTACTTGATCGACAAAACGACCTTGCCGCTCGCGCACGCAAGCACCTTCGCTATGGCCACTACACAGAATGACACTACCGCTGCTTCTCATTCCCACGACAGCCGGTTCTACGTACCGGAATGACTCGGGTTTCACCCGACCAAGGGCTGTTGTTTCGGCGATCTACCCCCTCTAGATCGGCGATACCCATTAATCATTATCCGTCCATGGAGCAATACCTTGCAGCCGGATTGCTCCGCATCCTTCTACTCCGGGTGGGCGTAGAGCCCAACCCCGGACCTGAAATTTACTTCTGCTGTGTTTGCCAGAATCAACTTCACCCGAACTCCACTTCGGTTAGGTGCTACTCCTGCAACGGGTGGAGTCACCTAAGAACCTGCTCTGGCCTTAGGTCTCACCGGGAGTGGACCACAAACTTTGTGGCTCCCTGTTGCTCAAGCCAAATGGCACAATCAGCCTCCACGGCTACCCACTCGCGTAATGCACGGGTGCGACCTAGCACCCGAAGAGCCTGCACGGCCCCTAGAAGCTCCCCTGAGCAACAGCAAACCTCCCAACACACCCCTCCCACACAACCTACCGGCCGGTCCCACTCGCGAGCGCGAGCCAACCAGCAGCTACTGGTTGCCCACACCATCTGCTCCGTGTGCCAGAACAGAATATACCGGAATGTGACATCAGTCAAATGCAACACATGCCTTGGCTGGTGCCACTTCCGGCTATGTTCTGGTCTACGCACCACTCGCGAATGGACTACAAACTACAGCGCCCCTTGCTGTAGTGCACCGCCGACGCAGACAACAACGCCCATATCGCAGCCACCTACCATCAGGCTGCAACAGCAACTGCGTCAGGCGCAACAGGCCCAAGGTAGGCCCCACACTTCTCTGACCCCCCGTATCGCGACCAGCCTCCCAAGGCACATGAACGTACTCCAACTCAACTGCAACGGACTCCAGAGCAAGATTGAGGAGATAGCAGTCTTCATGGGTCGGCACGGCATATTGATAGCTGCGGTCCAAGAAACGAAGTTGCACAGCAACTCAACTCTGTTGGGTTGCGCCGCCTACAATGTGCTCCGTAAAGATCGCGAGCGAGATAATGGTGGAGGACTAGCGTTCATTCTACACCACACAGTGCAGTATCGGCTAATCGAAGAAGACATCGACCCAAGGGACACTACCCTAGAATGTCAGGGCATAGCTGTCCGGTCAGGCGATGTCGAGCTCGAAATATTTAACGTGTACATACCCCCTGTCACCTGCTGCCCGGCTGGATATCTCCCTGACATAGGTGCGCTACTCAGAGGCGAAAACCGATTGGTAGTAGGTGACTTCAATGCGCACCACGATCTTTGGCACTCAAGCCTGGCCAATGATCGGAGGGGAAACAGTTTGGCTGAGCAGATAGACGATTCGACATTCTGCACCATGAACGACGACGCCCCCACCAGGATTGTGGGCAGCTGCAGCAGCTCGCCAGACCTAACAATTGCTAGCGCTGGTCTGATAAATAGCATATCATGGCGACCTATGCTAACGTTAGCATCAGACCATCTGCCCATAATCATCTCGATCAATAAGCCCACCGACTTTGCTCCCGCGGATCACCGAACCTACACCAACTTCAACAAAGCTGATTGGAACGGCTTCGCGGAAGTTACCGAGAGCAGCTTCGCCGCCCTCCCCACACCCACAGACGTACATGCTGGCGAACGCCAGTTCCGCAAGGTAGTCACAGCCGCAGCAGCTCGCTTCATACCGTCCGGACGCATCGCGGAAGTCCGCCCAAATTTCCCGGCTGAAGCAGCTGTACTAGCAAATGAGCGTGACCACCTACGCCAGGTCGACCCCGGGGACCCTCGCTTGAGGGAACTTAATTTGGAGATTCGGCAACTGGTAAATCAACACAAGCGGACAAAGTGGGAAGAGCACTTGAAGGCCTGTAACTTCATCTCTGGTGTGAGTAAGCTCTGGTCAACCGTGAGGTCCTTGTCCAACCCGACGAAGCGTGATGACAGAGTGGAAATTTCATTCGAAGGTCACGCCTCATCGGACCCGAAGAAATGCGCGAACTATTTCAGTCGGCAATTCACACTGCATCCTTCGGTAGACAAGGCCAAACGTCGAGTGACCAGGAGGCTGCACAAACTGCCCAAAAACGATGCACCACTTGTTTTCACCAGCGGTGAAGTGAAGGGGGCCATCGGGAAGGCGAAAGCCTCCAAAGCCATTGGACCCGACGGAATCTGTATGCTGATGTTGAAACATTTGGGGCCTGCGGGAGTAGCATACCTCACGGAGGTCCTCAATTTGTCTATGACCACTCTCATCATTCCTGATGTGTGGAAATCAGGGAGAGTGGTCCCACTGCTGAAACCGGGGAAGCCCGCCAACAGAGGAGACTCTTATCGCCCGATAACGCTCCTTTCCCCGGTCGCGAAGACACTTGAGGCCCTGCTGCTCCCATACTTCACCTGCCACCTAACCCCAGCGAAACATCAGCATGGCTTCCGTAAAGTGCACAGCACAACAACAGCACTTAACGCCATAAACACCCAGATAACCCGCGGCCTAAATCGAAACCGCCCCTGTGAGAGAACTGTCCTAGTAGCGCTGGACTTGTCAAAGGCGTTTGACACCGTCTGCCATTCCACGCTGCTAGAAGACATTGAGGCCTCCTCTCTCCCACAGGGACTGAAGCGATGGTCGGCGAATTATATGAGTGGTCGGCAATCATCAGTAATCTTCAGAGATCAAACCTCGAAACCTAGAAGAATAAAACAAGGGGTTCCACAAGGTGGTGTTCTCTCCCCCTTACTTTTTAACTTCTATATCTCGAAACTCCCCCAGCCACCTGAAGGAGTTTCCCTGATCTCGTACGCTGATGACTGTTCGATTTTGGCGTCTGGGAATGGAATTGATGACCTCTGCTCAAAAGTAAACGGCTATCTCTCCAGCCTTTCTCGCTTCTTCACTGCAAGGAGCCTAACCCTCTCCCCAACGAAATCAACGGCGACCCTCTTCACCACCTGGACGAAGGAGGTCAGGCTTGAATTAGGCATTCACGTCGACGGCACACCAATACCGACGGTGAACAACCCGAAAATTTTAGGGGTTACCTTTGATAGCCTGCTCTCTTTCTCCGCGCACACAACCGCAGTTGTCAACAAAGTACAGAGCCGCAACAAGGTCCTCAAGTCGCTCGCCGGCAGCACTTGGGGCAAAGACAAAGAAACGTTGTTGGCAACATACAAGGCAATTGGCCGGCCGGTTCTAAATTATGCTGCGCCAGTTTGGACGCCGGGGACTAGTTGGACGCAGTGGACGAAGCTACAGACTTGTCAGAACGCCGCACTCCGGACAGCGACTGGGTGCCTTCTGATGACGCCTGAGCATCACCTACACAGTGAGGCCCAAGTGCTCCCCGTAAGGGAACACAACAAGATGCTCTGTAAGCAGTTTCTTGTGGGGTGTCACAGAAGTGAACACCCCAACAGACCACTGCTGGAGGAGGAGCCTCCGCCCAGGCACGTCAGGGGGCACCTATTCATGTACAAGGACGCAGTCCAGACCTACACAGACCAACCACTGGACCCAATGACGTACAGACGAGCGATTAACGACATTCATAGGGAGTCTGTCTCCACCTACCTCGACTCCCGGCCTAGGAATGTCGTTATCGGAGCCCAATCACCACCTGTGGAAGAGACGGAGCTTCAGTTACCTAGAGAGACCCGCGTTACCCTGGCTCAGTTACGGTCTGGATATTGTAGCCGCCTAAACAGCTACCTGTCCAGACTCGACCCAAACATCCCAAATGAGTGCCCGGCATGTGGAGACTCCCCCCACGACACCAACCACCTCTTCACATGCCAGCTCAATCCGACTCAACTAACACCCCTCTCCCTTTGGTCCGACCCCATCGAAACAGCTCGTTTCCTGGGCCTACCGTTAGTTGAGCTTGACGATAATGATTAAAAGTTTACCCGAAACAGGCGGGGCTTAGTAGTGCCGCTACAACAACAACAACCGCTGCTTCTGCACGACTGCCAAAAATCGACTTGCCTAAGTTTTCTGGAAACTATTTGGAGTGGATCCCTTTTCGCGATATGTTTTTATCGCTGGTACATAATAACGACGCCTCCGGTACAAAAATATTTTTATCTAAAGGGATCTTGCATCGGCACACCTAAGGAAATGGTGGAAGAATTACAAGGTCGGAAATTCCCAGAAAACGCAATTGCAGTTCCCAATCATACGGCAGAGCAGGCAAATTAGGCAAGTGGTCGGAACAGGCAAGTTCCAGGCCATATTGTTAGGGCAGTTGGAAAGGACTAGTTTCCAATCTGCACCTTCCCTTCTCATATTATTGCCACAGTTGTAAGGGCAGTTGGAAAGCTCTAAGGGCTAACTATAATATGAATAAGCTGCCGTAACTGACTGTCAGAAAATGAACGAAAAGTTTGTCAAATGCATAAGCAACGTAGTGTAGACTTTTAGGTGGCTATATTTTACTTACATGAGTTCAGTGTTGCCACATTTNAAGCACTAGTTTCCAATCTGCACCTTTACTTCTCATATTGTAGCTTCAGTTGATTGGGCAGTTGGAAAAGACTAGTTTCCAATCTGCACCCTCACTTCTCATATTGTTGGTTCGGTTCGNCTCCAATCTGCACCTTTCTTCTCACATTGCTGCTTCAGTTGTTAGGACAGTTGGAAAGCACTAGTTTCCAATCTGCACCTTTACTTCTCATATTGTAGCTTCAGTTGATTGGGCAGTTGGAAAAGACTAGTTTCCAATCTGCACCCTCACTTCTCATATTGTTGGTTCGGTTCGATCAGGATTTCCGATGTTATACACGCTGTCTGAATGGACTAGATCCAGAGCAGCACTGTTTGGGTGGAGGACGGTGCTTCGGGGATTGGTGTTTCGAATCTGTCAAGATTTGCAGATTCAGCAAGCTGTCTGAGTGGATTGGATCCAGAGCAACCCGGCCGGATGGAAAGGATTTGTTTCCATGCCGAGCCTCTATCTGATAGGTAGTGTTCGACAGTGATCAAGTAATGATCTCTGGAAGCTGACAATGCTTTCACAATCTCTTGTTTGTGGCGGTAGTTCTTTAAAACACTTCAATCCTTTGAAGAATATGTTCATTTTATCCACTTCTGTCCTATATAACGGCAATCTAAAGCTATTATTTTCCCTGATCATGTATGAATGAGTTTAACTTTTATATCTGAGATTGTCGCTCAGGTAGTCCGGCAACCGACAATTCTTTATATTGAATACGAATTTCATGACGTGATAAAAAATTTGCTGCTTAACACTCAGCCAGTTCATATCGGCGAGCATCTCTCGTGTGGGTGCATCGTGACGCTTATTCAGTATAAATCGCATTGCTCTGTTTTGCATTTTTTGCAACTTGTCGATTTGTGTATCGCTGGCCATGAAAAAGATCGTTGAACAATATATGAACTGTGGTTCTATTGTGGACCTATACACTAGTGTTTTATATCTTCTTCCTAGGTACTTACATGATCTTTTCATGAGACCAACTTTTTTAGCAAATTTATTTACTGCATAATCAACATGCTCATCGAAGTTTAACTTATTATCAATGTATATACTTAGGTATTTAATGATTTTTACCTCCTCGAGCTTTTCATCTCTGATTTTTAAGCTATAGTTGAATGAGTTCGCATTCCTAGATAAGACCATGAACTGTGTCTTTTTCACATTCAATTCAAGTTTGTTTAAACATAGCCATTTATATAAAGAGTCAAGATCTTTCTGCATCTTAGATATGGCATTTGGTAAATATCTGTCACTGATGGTTAAAAGCGTTTCATCCGCGAACAGTTTTGTTTTACAGTATTTCAGTACCGTATTTATATCATTAATGTGAATGTTAAAAAGTAGTGGAGCAAGAACCGATCCTTGAGGCAGACCGATATTTACTGCAACCGTTTTTGACATTTTTGACTCAATCACTGTTTGTTGCTTACGATCTGAGAGAAAACCTCGACACCAAGCCAGCTCAATGTTCTCTATACCAATAGTTTCAAGTTTTTTCAACATTCTAGTCCTGTCAATAGTCTCAAAGGCTCTTTTCAGGTCAATAAANCTCTTGTTTGTGGCGGTAGTTCTTTAAAACACTTCAATCCTTTGAAGAATATGTTCATTTTATCCACTTCTGTCCTATATAACGGCAATCTAAAGCTATTATTTTCCCTGATCATGTATGAATGAGTTTAACTTTTATATCTGAGATTGTCGCTCAGGTAGTCCGGCAACCGACAATTCTTTATATTGAATACGAATTTCATGACGTGATAAAAAATTTGCTGCTTAACACTCAGCCAGTTCATATCGGCGAGCATCTCTCGTGTGGGTGCATCGTGACGCTTATTCAGTATAAATCGCATTGCTCTGTTTTGCATTTTTTGCAACTTGTCGATTTGTGTATCGCTGGCCATGAAAAAGATCGTTGAACAATATATGAACTGTGGTTCTATTGTGGACCTATACACTAGTGTTTTATATCTTCTTCCTAGGTACTTACATGATCTTTTCATGAGACCAACTTTTTTAGCAAATTTATTTACTGCATAATCAACATGCTCATCGAAGTTTAACTTATTATCAATGTATATACTTAGGTATTTAATGATTTTTACCTCCTCGAGCTTTTCATCTCTGATTTTTAAGCTATAGTTGAATGAGTTCGCATTCCTAGATAAGACCATGAACTGTGTCTTTTTCACATTCAATTCAAGTTTGTTTAAACATAGCCATTTATATAAAGAGTCAAGATCTTTCTGCATCTTAGATATGGCATTTGGTAAATATCTGTCACTGATGGTTAAAAGCGTTTCATCCGCGAACAGTTTTGTTTTACAGTATTTCAGTACCGTATTTATATCATTAATGTGAATGTTAAAAAGTAGTGGAGCAAGAACCGATCCTTGAGGCAGACCGATATTTACTGCAACCGTTTTTGACATTTTTGACTCAATCACTGTTTGTTGCTTACGATCTGAGAGAAAACCTCGACACCAAGCCAGCTCAATGTTCTCTATACCAATAGTTTCAAGTTTTTTCAACATTCTAGTCCTGTCAATAGTCTCAAAGGCTCTTTTCAGGTCAATAAACACCGCTAAGACATTCCTCTTGGGTGAAAGGTCCTCCTTCCATTGTGACAGTACAAAGTTCAGTGCAGTCTCACAAGAATGCTTAGCCCTGAACCCTGATTGCTCTTTTATGAGTATATTATTGCACTCAACATAATGTACCAATTGGTTTTTTACAACCGTCTCTAAGATTTTTTCCATATTGGGAAGGGTATTAATTGGCCTAAACTCCTCAGATTTTATCGCATTTTTTACTTTTTTCACTGGAACTATTGTCGAAGTTTTCCATTCGTTCGGTACAGTTCCAGATTGCAGACTCTTATTTATTAATAACGCGTAAAAATGGCCCATGTATTCAACTGAGTCTTTAATGACACCCTCCAATAGTAAGTTATTTCCACCAATTTTTCTGTTAAATTTCTTAACAATTTGGATGATATATTCCGTACTAACTTCTTCAAATTTAAATGTCGTTTGAGATTTTGCCGGCTGGATTGAGTCATCACCAATGTCTTGTATATTACTTTTAATCTCACTGTTGTATCTCACTAATACTGTCCACAAAGAATTTGTTTAAATGGTCGTCGATATGTTTCAGCACTGTTTGCGAACGTGGGTCGAATTTAATCTGTGCATATGACATTATTACTTGGGCCCGAGTATGTTTGTTGAGGAAACGAGCTCGAAGTTTCGTGCAAAAATCTGGATAATCTCCGAAGTTTCTCAGTTCGGTGAAGTACCATTGTCGAGCGGCCCACGTAAGTGTGGGTAGCAAACGCGTTACCAATTCATGGTCGGGTACTCCAATCTTATATCGAGATGAGCCAATAATAGCCAAATAATCTTCAACCGATAGAAATTTTTCGTTCACATGAACGCCATCGAATTGAGCACGTCCCATCCATGATGGTAAGCCTCTGAATTTCCTTTCCATTGCATCCGCTTGGGACCATGATTTGGTCGTGATTGTGGTGGACCGGATAGCGAATAATTCGGATATAAATGAGATGGTTGATTAATTGGTTCTTGGATATGTGACGTTCTAAGACCACGGTAGGTATTGATCGTTTGAGTTTGTAAGGTTAAAGGACCACCCAAAGAACCATGCGCAGGATCCACCGAGGGTGGTATCCAGGTATGATTCCAGGTCGTTGGCATGGTTTGGTTCATATCACCAACGTTCGGAATTTGTGTCTGCAACTGAACCCGATCACGGATAATTTGCTGTTGCATCTGTGTTTGGGCTCTCAGCAACCCAGACACCATTACAGACAATTGGTGTAATGAGGGTGTTGGTTCCGTTCCGCCTGACACTGAATTGAGAACGGCTGGTTGAGCATTTGAATTAACCGTACTGGTGGTCAGGGTATACCGTGGTTCAGTTGCCTGAACCGAAGTCGGTATATTCTGGTTTGGAATCGAATCTGGTATGGTTAAGGGTAAATATTGTGATGGAACAGTATTTTGAGTTGAACTCATCGTTCCCCGTTCATTCTCAAAACCATGGAAGGTCGAGTTCAAACTTAATTGGGGATAGCACGTCGGGATTCCCGTATTCGGTGAAGACATCCGAANCAACGTTCGGAATTTGTGTCTGCAACTGAACCCGATCACGGATAATTTGCTGTTGCATCTGTGTTTGGGCTCTCAGCAACCCAGACACCATTA
>NW_016160602.1:39992-62064 GCF_001687245.7 Rhagoletis zephyria | reverse complement strand
TTTTTAAAAAAAAAGGTATCAAGCTCTTAAAAAATCACCCGTTAGTAAGAAACATTGGATCGTTCAAAGTCTTACAAACTTTTTTTAGTGAGAATTTCGGACCTTCAATTCGGCAGAATATTTGGTCAGAACTTGTATCCTGAGTAGTCATTAAAAATGTCTCCTATTAAATAAAATTGTTGCTCGTAGTGTGAATATGTATACATATGGGTATGCTTATTCTAGAATAGTGTCAATCAACTCGATCAACATAGAGCCAGAATTGTTGGCGACTTTTTTCCTGTTTCATAGACGCCTGTAGGCAACTGTGACAATTGTCACAAAAATTGGTTCATATTATAATTGCACGTTTTTCAATGATCTTAATATTTGTAAAAACTAAAATAATGCAAATGCAATTGTCACACATGAATTAGATATAATTTTGATACGACCGGCTACAATTTTGTCAACGATAATTTTAAAATCCGACATTCGTTTCTTAATGGAACTCTTAATTTTTCTTGGAACTTTAACCGGGTTCACAACAATTTTTATGATACAAAACAAGCCACCGAATGCCAGTCGTTTCTCTTCTACACGAAATGACGCCAATTTCAAATGCCAAGTGAAGCCAAGACCTTCTCTACTTGGTCTTTCCATCGCAAATGAGGCCTTTCTCTTCCTCTGCTACCACCTTCGGATATGTCTATGACGTTGTAAAGTTCAACCGCCGGCGGTATTAACCGTCCTCAATTTGCAGTGTGTGTCTTGGTGTTGTTACGTAAATGGAGGGCCCTATTTTTTACCCTGCTTTCTAACGGTCAATGGTATTTTCTGAGAAGCCTTTTCAAGACCTGCTTTTAGGAAAAACTTTGTTTGATATTTTTCTGACCGCGGATCGAATCTTGGCCTTACCTCTCGGCTAAGGCGTCCATGAAACGAAGTCCCCTACCTTGACGTGGTGCCATGGCACAAAAAAGGCGCCTGTATATTTTTTGAAAGGGATTTGATATGTTCTTCTCACCTCCAGAACCATTCGCTTTACTTTCATATTCAACCTGGAAAAGGCAGAAAAAATTGTGCGATTGTACTTAAGCTATTCAGTTCTGCGGCTCTAATTATATTCTACAAAATCAAGTTCAAGAAATCACACGAAACCTAATTTAGTATCGAACGGTTCTTAAGTGTTCTTCCCACTTTTTAGTGAGCTTATGGTATCAACGTCATATACACAGCCGTATTTTGTCGCAGGGATACCAAATTCAGACATCGCGTTGTACAGACAGCTCCTTTTCGTGCTATCGAGGGCACAATGGGTTGATGAATGTCGATCCTCCTCACGCGAATTTTTTTTCAACAATTTGGCGTTTGAAAAATACCTAGTCTACTTGGCGTAAAGCCGCACTAATACAGCCCAATTAGTTCGGTGACGATGAGCTTTAAACCTTCACAAGATAAGCGCGATAAAACCGTATACGGGGTGTGTAAAAGTCTGATCATGCGGAAGTTGACCCTTCTTTTAAATTGGGCCGATATGACTTAACTTGCAGTCTCTGCATATTCTGTGCTATTACTATTTAAGTTCATGGAAAAGTATTCATTCCATAATTCAAGTATGTTCTGAACATCGGTCTTGTGGATATTTCTACAGGAATTTTTCTTCGTCTTGAAATCTAACGTAACTTCCTTACGTTCTGATGAAAATTTCCAGTGCAATGTAGAATTACAATAAATATGAGTACCAAATAAATGAGGAATTTCTGTAGAATTGAAAAAGAAAATATTTTTTTTGGTGCATAAGGATGAATAAATATTGAAAATGTCATATTTAAATTTTTTTCTTGAACTTCCCTGAAATTTTGCAATATTTAGTTTTGAAAAAAATTTGCCTGTTAAATACCTATATATATACAAGACCACAGCCTCGAATTTAATCCTACTAAATTGATTAGCTTATAAAATAAAACTAATTAACAGGACTTTTTCAATATCAATTCGTCCTTTAAATACCATCTTTTAAATTTAGAAGCTATATTTTGGTTTTTCTGTTTTCTTAGAAGATCATATTGCCAGCTCTTCTGATTCAGGCTCAAAGGATAAAAATTTAAAAATATCAACGGTATTTAGATTCGACCAAAGATTTGAGGATATTGCATTCACATTTCCTTTTTAAATTTTTCTTCATGAAAAAAATACTATAAAAGCTTAACCTCCAACTCAAAACGAACATAATAACATTACATATTATTATATAAAATATGCAATTTTAACACAAACATATATTTAGATTCAACTTCGTCATGGCTTTGTCCAAACGACCACTCTCCAAGGATACCGCTTTGGCTGAGAACAACAACAATAACAACACCAAATCCGAAGAACACGAAACTGCAGTGAAACGTAAAAAGCGCTCTAGTCGTGATGATGAATCGGCAAATAATAATAACAACAATAACACTAAAACTGAAGACAAATTGCCCACTTTGCCACAAAAGAAACGCGCTGTAACCAACAACAACAACAACAACAGTAATACAAACAAATCGAATACATCACCGCTCGACGTTGCCACGCTGCAAACCTCCGTCGCCATGACCACAACACCCACAGTGCATTCGCCTGATCGCCCAACGGCAGTGAGCACAACCGCGGCCACAAAAGCGTCCGCTGACGATCAGGACGACGAAACGCTGATACGCGAGACACAGGCAGCACTGAAAAGCTTATCGGGCAGTTGGCCACCAGAGGCACGCAACAATCTCTATCGATTGCAGGATCAGGACGAGAACCCGCCACCATTTCAAAATCTCTTCGAAGAGAAACAAAAGTATGGCGCCCAGTCGCAGCAGATAAGCAAAGAAACAAATTTTCACACAGATCTCTTACGTTTCCACAGACAAAAGGAAAATGATCAGGCGCGGCTCAACTCACAGCATCCCGAACAGGTGCTGGACGACCGCAAGCGCAGCTCATTCTCGCAGGCGTCCGCCTTCAAGCCACCAACCGATTTCAAGCGTAATGGCCTAATTCCATATCCGCCAGGTACAGCGGCGGTGCCACCAACACACTACCCGATCTACAGTAGCAACAACGATACGTCCGCTGCATATCTGAGCTACCAACAACACACACTTCCACACGATCCAAGCTGCCACGCCGCGCCCATGTTACCACCGCGCCCAACGCCAACAACCGCAGCAGCTGCAATCAGCAATGGTTTCGATATCGCTTCACAAATTGGCGCCTGCGATGGCAAAATTGCAGAACAGCGGGCAGCGGTTGGTCTCAAACACAGCGACTTGCTGGGTAGACAACATGACGCTGCTGTTGTTGGTGGTGTGGTTGGCGCAACATCGGCCGCCGATACCAAGCACTACACCATTTTGCAGCCAGCTGGTGTGGGTAGTCGCGCGGCATCGGTGATGCAGGATATTGCGCGCGAGGGTGCCGTCACAGCAGTAACAGCTGTTGGCGGCAACAACACCAACAACACCAACAACAGCAGCAGCGCCGCAACATCAAGTGTGCCACAGCCGACCTACTCCCCGGGCAGCATCAATCGCGGAGGTAAGTAAAATCCAGTCGGAGTGCTGCGGCATCTGACCATTGCCAGAAACTCTAAATATTTATGTTGACATTATGGAATTTCTTGTTTTTATTTTCGTTTGGTTTTTATATTATTTTCCCTTACAAACAATTCGGTTTAAAATTTTTGGGTTTTCTGTATGATTTTGGTGCAATGAATCGGCGTAAGCTTGTGCTTAACTTCTTGTTGCATTGAGTTTAACACCAATCCATCAACAGTCCATACAAACTAGGCATACCAGTAGGCACACCGAAATTAGCTAGGTACATAGCACACTTTAAGGAGTAGCTTTGGGGTTGCAGGTTTATCTTCCGGCAGGTTTCACGGTGTGCTGAGACTATAATTGGTTTATTTCAGAAATACGTTTCTAAACAGAGTCTTTATATTGTGTATACATATGAACTTTAATGCATATTAATTTTTTTTTGCAGGCGGTTCCCGGCGTTAGAAAGCGATGGCGGCACCGAGGNTATCTAAGCTTTGTTTTAGCGCTGAAACCTAGTGGCTTACCAACTATACATATATCGATTAAGTCTCTACGACTAACATGAATAAAATTTCGTACTTCTCCCAGATCAAAATTTATCTGCTAGGTTCTTAATAACGAACTCCCATCAATTTAGACTGGAAATTTTAAAAATATTTTAAATATTCCACATCAGTAGCTGAAGTTTAAATTATTTTTCTTTTTTTTTTTGTAAAATGTTAATGCTTTTCTAATAGGGACTTTTAACATTAGAATAATTTTTGCTTTTTCTCTCGTTTGCTTGTACTTAATATGAGCAATTACCCCCCTATTCCTCACATATGAAAAGAACCTCTTAGTGTCTATTACTTTTTCGACAGCAGATTTAATACATACTCGAGGTGCCAGTTACTTTCGAAATTCGACCGTTTTTTCTACTTTTTAAGACCCTTGGAGAGGCTAACTAAGCACGTCGGTTAACTTATAAGGCACAAAGTTGCGTTGAACACGTCCTGCTTTGGAACTAAAACATGACCAAAATTTTTCATATCTTTGAAGGTCTTTGGGGGTCTTTGGCAGGACCCAGAATTGAGCCGATACATTCGGTTTTCGATAAATTTCGATAAATTCATATCGATAATTCAACGAATTTCAAAAACACAAAAATCTGTTAACTCAACAAAATAATTTCAAAAAATTTTAGATAACTGTGCTTTTCGAGGGCTCGATAAATTTCGATTACTTAAAAATGTATATATCTCGATATAAATTGATAAACTTTGGATACCTCTATCAATTTCGATAACTCAGTTAATTTTAATAGCTCCATATTTTTCGAAAGCTATTGACAAATTTCGATAACTCGTTACACTCTGGTAACACGATAAAGTTCGATAAGCAGTAATAACTCGATCAAATTCGGTAACTTAGTAACTTTCGATAACTTAATTTTTTATGACTGATCCAGATCCAACAAATACAAATTATTGTTAAATTTTTTTGTAATTTTTTACCGTTATTGATTTCAAACTAATTTGTAGTATTTAGGTCCATTTCTAGATGATTATTCGCCCTCTTTAGCTATTTTAGAAAATTGTTCGCCAAATATAGTTTTTTTTATTAACGAGTTTCGTTTTTTGTTAAATCTTTATCTCACAAATTGTATTAGGTTTGTTAATTTATAAATTTTGGTTTTTGTTTTTTTTCACAAAATGCCGCTTCCATTATGCGAGCTTGGCGTGAAAAGTGCGCATTAAATAATTTTATAAACGCATCTTGAACCAAACTGCGCCTTTTTCGATCATCGCGTGGAGTCCAAAATCCTTTTAGAGTCCTCAAACAGTGAATACATTTTTAAATCCGTTTAAGTTTTCCGCCATAAAAAAAAAATTTATCTGAAAATAACGGTTATAGTATGTATGATTTAAAGAATGAAAATTCAAAAATAACGATTATTATTGACCGGGGGAAAAAATAAGGGCTAAATTTCATCAGAAAAGTAGGAACCCAGTTTTAGAGTTCATATTTTGCATTGTCTTTTAAATCCTTTGGAATTGGTTGAGGAACATTTGATTGCCTTTTTCAAACGCACAATGGACTTACACTTAGTAAGTACTTCAACTATTCAAATGAACAAAATGCATAAGCAGATTTAAGCCATGTTTATCACATACATATACATATATGGGAAAATCCGTGCGCGATACAATGTAGAACTCTCTTGTCCTCAGGATGTAAGCAAGTATTCAAATCTGGGGACTTCAGCGTGCGTGGAATACAAAATAAATATGTAGTATATGTATATTGAAAAATATAAACAATACATATTTCGGTTTCGAAATTGACACTTTTTAGCGAATTACGGCAAATTTCATAAAATTTTCAGTAATTGAAAAATGTTTGTTTTGTCTTGAAATTAATATTTTTCATTAGAGTAGAAATTCTATTTTTTACAACGGTTACATCATAAGTAGAATTTGTTATAAGTAGTAGGTTTGTTTTTAATTTGGTAAAAATTACATTACGGTCAAATATTAATTGTCAAAGGTATGGTGAATGTTTTAATTTTTCTCCAAATATATAAATCCGTTTAGGCCAAAAGCTTGACTGTAGCATAGAGCTTTCTTAAGTTACATACTAAATGTGAAGCGCCCGATCGGCTTGAGATCCAATTAAGTACTCAGCGGGGAACCTGTTGGCTGTCTGCTGCGATTGAAGCTTGCCAATGTCAAGTTTTTATTGTACTTATATTACGAGTTAAACCAGGGTGTTTTGCTGCAAGGAAGCGTTTGCTTATCTTTGCTGCAAGAAGACAGTCATCGCAGTTGTTAGGCCCCTGAATCGTACGTATGCAAATCCAACATCCAGTGTGGAAACGTGCCTCCCGCCTAACACAACATGATCGATTTAGTTTTTCGCCCTTCGATCTGGAGATAACATTGTAAGCTGAAGAGTCTTTTAATGCTGAAGCTTTATGCTTCCAAATACCAAGTATTGAGCCCCGCCGAAGCTAATCGGCCTTTGGCGCATAGAAGCTCTATTACTATTTTGAAATCGTGACAGATCCAGAGCTGGTAAGTAGGTGTGCTCCAAGTACTCACGGAAGAGCCCTTTAGATGTCTCGCCGTCGGTAAATTAGTGTTAAGTTGAAGAATCTCGCTTTGATGGGGTTTGTAGCGAGCCGCTTACAAAGATCAATAGCAAGGACTTCTAGAAGTCTATTTTAATGACTCTCTTGCCAATGCCGAACATATTTTTCCCTCCACCCATTAACCACTCCTTTGAGAACAGGTTCCCCGAAAGTCTTAATCCACTTCGCATACAAAATATTATTTCAAAAAGTCATTTGCCATATTTTGGCTGTCTATCGAGCCACTAAAATTCTGTTCTTAAATCACCGCGAACCTTCTCACCTTGTTGCGTTAAAATACCTATTTTTTGAACAATTACATAATTGTATGCTTACGTGCATATAATTGCGAGTATATGAACAAAAATGTGAAGCGGTAAAAGCACACTCAAGTGCTGTAATAATAGAAATTGTTATCACAATCATAAGAATTGTTATTATTTGCGCATTTTGTTGGCATTTAAGCCGACACCGTTTTGTGTAGCCTCTTGTACTACTAACTCACGCACGAATTGAGTTTTTTGACTACATACCCGTATTTGAGTACAAGGCGAAGCCCCTGGCTGTTTGGTAGATAATGCCATTGTTGTGTGCTCATTTATTGTAGTGCTTAGACTTAGAAAACCTCAAGAAAGTTGTTGTGCAAAACCCTTCGCTTCAATCACCCGCATAGCATAGCGTCATTAGCGTACATTAGACACGTACGCTTAATGTTTTGAATAGCTACACATCGGCATAAGCATATATGTATGTATGTCTACCCACTAGCTACCTACAAGCCACTGCTTAAGCTACTAATTTCTCTACATTATAGTATAGAAATTTCATCTTTTTACCAACAAATGTATGTAAACAGACTATTGTTGCTGCAGCGCCCTCCCGCACCCAAAAACTCGCACTCGTTTTAGAAATTATTATTATTTACATACACCTTTCTTGTTGTTATTGCAATTCACAAAAAGTGTGTGTGCAAAAGTGGCTGCTTGAATGTATCTATGTATGTATGTGCGGCATGTCGCTCTTAAAACCACTTTCGCATATTTATTTTGTCATTATGTCGGCATTAATGCTTTCAAGGATAAATGCTTAGCTGCTACTAAGCCGTATGCCTATACTAGGCTGAGCTAGATTTTTCAATATAAATAATTGCTCATGTGTGCGTGCATTTGAATTTTGCTATGATGCCGGTGTGCGTGTTATAGAGTTTTTGTTGCCATTACTTGAATGACTTTTTAAATAGTTTTGCTCTCTGTCACAGCATGCACGCGTCGATTTTTCCTGCTTCCTTGTTCAACCCCTTTTTTGCATATTTCATTCCCTTTTTTTGTGATAGTAATAAGTTATTAGTTGTAGCCGTGCCTACATACATAGCTTCCGGCATATCCATAGATTGATGCTTATTACTTTCAGCTTTTAAGGTATTTTTCGGTTGTACGCGGCGTATGAGTGATGTGTCGCATGCGATCAGCCAGCAACTTTGCTTTTTTGCTTACTTTATTTTGATTTTTGTAATTTATGCATACTTTCAAAAACAAAATTGCCATTTGATTGACATTTTAAGCGAAATTGTGATTAGCGAAAGATGGGTAGAGATGCAGGAGAAAATTTACGTATAGATCCTTTTTAACAAATCCACACTAATGATTTTGGAACACCTACTAAATAACCAAGCTAGATATGTACATACCAAACGACTTTTTTAAACTTATTAGTATAGTTTTTGCATATTTTATGTAAATCTCGATACCAAATTCATATTTAATTTTATTTTTTAATTCATTTTCGAGTGCTTACTGAATTTTTATTTAGGGAGAAGCTTTGGAAAATTGAACTGGCAGGTCCCAAAAAGTCACAAATAAATGCCGAAAGATATCGAAAAACAAAAAAAAAAATATTAACAACAAAGAATTCGGAAAAGTACCGAAAAAATTTCTAAACCCGAAAAGTTCCTTAAAGCTCCTGAACGGCCCCAAAAAATTTCCAAAAAAAAATTTAAGAAGTTTAAGCCTGGTGATCAGCGCCCAAGAAAAAACAAAAAAATGCAAGTAAAAACCGATGAAGAAAGCAACAGGAAATATTCTATAAAACTTTCGTAAAACAGAAAAATCATTAAAATTTCTTTAAGCAAAGTTTGTTCAGTAATCACGAATCACGGGGTTTGCTAAAGAAATGATGCTAGAATATGTATCTCTTCAAATTGGCGGCATCGGAAATCGAATACCTTTTTCAGCGACAGAAATAATTCAAATTCTTAAATTTTGTCTCGTACCAAATCGAAATTTCACTGGAGCATCATCGATCAATATGGCCGAGTAAATGCTGTCAAATAGGTCTATGCACCTTCCTTAGAATATATCTATAGATAATGCATTGCGACCAGTACACAGGTCGCTTAACCAGATACCTAGATTAAACAAATGAGCTATTAGCTTATAATGGGCCGTCAAAAAGACTGTACTGATTTTTATTTTCTTCTTAGAGAGGCCATTGAGTAGCCTGTATAATTTCAGATTATACCCTCCTTGTAAGCTTTTAGCTATACGAAGGCCCATTGGGTTACGCCAATACAGTTCCCTTAGTGAGATATTTTCCCTTCTGAGTGCTTCGAGGCGGCAGCCTTTCTTCGACTCCCATGTGCCCTGGTATGCAGTGAAATACATAGTGCTTCAAATTTCTGAAGTCATATAAAAATATTGGATATGTTTTTATATGTGAGAAGAGTAGAGCTATGTTTTGAAATTTTACTCTACTTTCAAGTAGATTGCTTACCAATTTTAGCCCTGTTTGTGGTGGATTTCGAATGGGGGAATTACGACACTTTCCAAGGCCATCTTTAGTGACTTTCGACCTTTTCATTGGCATTTATGATGTTTCAAAAGGCGGGCCCAAAACGCATACATAATTCCTTCCTGGTAGCTTTTATAGAGAGGCACCTGTAAGTGACCCAGAACCCCTATAACATACAGTGCACCCACTGGAGAATAGACGTCGCCCTTAAACGTTGCCCTCTTAAGCACTCCCCAAAAAAGGTATTTGGTCGAACACGGAATTTTATTTTCTGGTCACTCCAAAATACTAGCGGTCTATGTTTTATTTATACTTTTAGTGAAAGAGGGAACCCTGGGTAAATTACTTAATTATTATTGTTTACAAATAGCAATAAGATGACCGAATTTAGACTTCCAGCAGACAGCGGCTCTGAAATTCTGCCCCTCAGAAGTACTCAATGTTATGCTCATTAAGGGTCAGAGAGTCGGGGCTACGTAAAAAGGAAGACCTTTGAGCATAGCTTAATTATAGGCAATATTTCTGATAGCAACTAGGTGGTGAGGTTCTCATTTGAACGGAAATAGAGGAGAGACCAAATCGCTGATAAGGAAGCCATCTGTATCCACAATCAGGTGAATAGAAGTCAAAAACTATTGCTTTTTTAATTTTTTCACGAACCATTAACGTCGGGATTCGTTTCTTTCCCTCCCTTCAAAATTTAACCACCAAATGCGATGTATGTAGCACAACAAATCGATAATGTTCGCTGCGTATTGGCAAGGGCTTGACAGTGGCAGAGATAGACTTCGATGCATTCCTCCTCTTCCTCGTCTCTGCAACTGCGACAAAAGTCTCTGATTGAATATCCCTACCTCTTTCCATGCGTGCCCATAAGGTAGGGCCTCCGGCGACTACTAATCTGAGAGAAGAGCGGTCAAGTAGAGTGAGATCTATGGATTTGCCTAGTAGTATGACAGCAGGTAGTTTCCAGAGTCCACTTGGCATTGGCTTGCTCGATGAGTTTAGCTTTTAATCTGTGTTTGCAGGAGGTGAAAGGTAGGTCCGCTTCTTGAGCAAAATTAACTTCGGACATTTTTGTCCCCCTCTTTTCCAGCTCATTGGCTATACAGTTGTCAGGAATATATCTGAGCCCAGGGACATCAAGGAGTATTTTGACGGTAGCGTATTGAGAACCCTTGTACATTCTATAGCCCGTTCTGGAGGGGAGGAAGCTAAGAGCGACCAAGCGGCCTTCATTATGGCGTGTAGCTCCGCTCGGAAGACCCTACAATGGACCGCTACGAGAAAACTGAGGTTTTAGTGCGAATTCACCTGAATTACCGCTGTCCACTCTTTCGTTTAGCTTGGAACCATCTATATGCCATATTTGATGCATAATGATGCTGTACTAGTGAAGTTTAGAATAGTTCAGCATTATTTACACTGCCGGAACAAAGTATTGGCACAGCAAATTTTTCACAATATATGCAACAATTTTTATTCTAATATTTTCCGCCAATTTTATATAAAAATATGGTTCATTCAACAACAAAAAAACATAAAAATAAAAATCCTAAACTTTGTGCAAAACTCGCGAAAATTCGGCAAATTTCCATCAAAATTTTCAACTTTTTAATCAGATTTCTTAGAATTGTTTTGAGTATGCAGTTTTGCAGCCCATTAAATTCTAGTAAAAAAAATGCAAGTTCGCATTGATTTTTGAGGATTTTTTTGTTGAAGGTGTTTTGCATTTTTTTCCATATAAAGTATTTTCGAAAAACATTTTTTGTATGGAAGAGACTGCGTAAGCCGAAAATTATTAGAATGAAAATTGTTGCATATATTGTGAAAAATTTTCTGTGCCAATACTTTGTTCCGGCAGTGTAGTTAGTTTTTAAAAAGCAAATTTTTTTACAGTTTTTTTTTTTGAATCCCAGATTTTGAATAAATGGCCAAAAATGTATAGTCTGTGTATAACTTCAGTCGAACATACATATGTCACGTGAACTGTCACATGTACATTGATTTCGGAAAGAACCCTGCAAACCATTTTGTCAAAGCATTCTGAATTATACAGAAATTTTAAATAATTCGTAAAGATCCCATCCGATTTTTTGCCCAATTTTCTAAAATAAAATAAACTGTGCACACTTCGATTCTTTTACGAAATTTCTAAAGAAAATCGGTAAAGCAATGAAAGTAATGGTGCTATGTGAAAAATTTCTTGCAGATTTTTTCAGAATTTTCTTTATTTTTCGTACAGAAATTTCTTTACGACTTCGTGTCAACCACTTTATACAATTTTCTTTAAATATTCGTAAAAAATCGTTACAGAAATGAGATACTCCTAAAGATGTCGTTAAGATTTCGGGTACTTTGGTATGCAGGGAATCTACATACATACTTACATAGATAAGATAAAATGTACATTTTAATTTAATATTTTAAAAAGTTGCAAAAAATTTAAGCTTCCACAGAAACTATTTGCTAATTTCAATCAACTTACCAGCAGCCAATAGTTTTACGTTGCTTTGCCAAGGACTACTGTAGCTACCTTTCGAATCCATTGCCACCCTAGCCGCTTCATCTGTCATTTTTGCTTATTTTCATTAAATTCTAATTAGTAGACGTTAAGCATTTGCATGTCTCAGGTAGATAGTACACAGCTTCACACTAACTTCACTGCAAGTTCGCGTTGTCTATGCTGAATCCACGTATGCTTTTGCATACATACATACATGCGTACATATTTTTGCTTCTCAATATTCTTCCCTGTTCTTTAACCTCGCACGTAATAGACAAAAATATTTTCTAAACATTTTCCATAACCTCTCTTAACCCCAACTCATTTAGCTTAAAAATGTCACCCCTTTTTCTCTCCCGTACACACACACACACTATGGTGCATACAAGCGTTCTACATTAGCAAATGTGTGCACGTCTGAGACAGGTTTTTTGTATGCTACCACTCTACCCCCCACCGATTAATTTATTTGCTGCTGAATAAAATGTTGTTATTTGGATGTGTGTAAAGTATATGTATGTACCTGCTATGTATGTTTGTGTGTTTGGCATCTTTCTACTACCCGTGTGCGGTAAATAATGCAAAGCTGTTTTCCATCAAATTTTAATTTATTATTTAGGAAAAATTCCAAAAAGTACTCGAAGTATACGTAGTACTCATTACAGAAGCTGAGTGTTTTTCAAAATGTATGCATGTATGCGTTCAAAAACACACATGCATTTGTAAGTATGTAAGTGTATATGGGTGAATATACGAAAAGATACGCTTGTCAAGTCTGCTATTTGCTTTCATTTAATTAATTAAAAAGTAAAAATTATTTGTGAACCTCCAAAGAAACCGGCTGTTAGTTGTGTGTGTCGGAGAATATTTAAAACTCACATAGAAGTAAATGGCAAAGCATTACATATTCTGATATACTTATCAAAAACTTAAACATTCTTTCACTTATTTTGAAGGGTCGTGAAATTTTTAGAAGACTGGCAGTTTCTAGAAACATTTTAAATTATTTGACTTCGTGATGAAGCATTTTAATAACTTCACTTTTCAGTTTATTTTAGCCGCCGATTTGCACATATACTTACATATGTATATATTTTTCGGAATTAAAATTTTTCTTTAATTGCATTCCTATTCAATATTTAGATAATCTTCTTTTAAATATTATCTGTACTATATGACATTGTGCGTCGTTTTTCTGTTTTTAGTCTTTACATATTTCCTCACCCATTCGTTACAGATGGCACCAAGTGTCCCACGCCAAGCTGTAACGGCCAAGGACATATCACAGGGCTTTACTCACATCATCGCAGGTATAAAACTTAAGAAAAATCAACTAAATATTATTTTAATAGAGTTCACACGAAAATAAATGCTATGATGTTACTAGTGGTATATTTGAAAAACTAAAACTACAAATAAATAAAATAAATACAAATTGTTGCGACATCGACTCTTTCTTTATAAATATCTTTCGTAACATTATATAGCTTAAGCTTCAAAAGAGCATGACTCGGGCTAACTTAACACTTTAAAACTATTCGTCGCTAAGTGTGCAACCACAGGAATGCAATACCACGCATGAGATATTTCAAAACTTTCGCAAAAGACCAAAAATACATATTTATTTTCCCTATAACTTTTCAATGTGTTCCCTATCTGACCGTACTGATTAAGTATTCTTCTCCTTTTTTCTTGGCTCACGACTCATGAAATTCACGTTTGGTTTCAATTGGCCCGGTGAGGCATCTACTCATTATTTATTTCCTCTGAGGACTTCATAATTTAAACTCACTTTTGAAAGCCTCTACGAATACCAGTTTTTGGCAGCAAATTTGCTGAATTTTTTTTTTAACAAGTCCTTCCAAATATCGTCGTTTAATTGTGTCTCAAAGAATACTTTCACAGCCACACCAAAGTCCCTTTGTACCCGTCAGCTTGGATAGGAGGAAACTTCAGTCTGATTGTGCCTGATTCTAAAGGCTTGTAAAGAATATCTCTAAGCGCGCATGGCTCCAACCTCGATCACGCTGACTCTTTGAGTTTAATTCCAGAGTTTGCTGTCCTAGTAAATAGACAACTTAATTGATCCCGTAGCACTGTAAAAATCTGCTCAGTAAGCTCTTCGTAATATTTTTGCGGCGTATTTCTTAACCACGGCTTTTCACCAACCAGCGCACCACCGTAGGCTAATCTTTGTATTATAAGATACTTCGCCGTTTCTACTGAAAATCTTCTCGCATGTATAGTAGATTACATTGGCTTTTTCTTCCAGGTTATTTCAGGTCTGACGTGAGAGTTTTTCCAGTGAAAGAAGGGCGCCAAAACTGGGGTTTGTTTTCGTTTTACGAGGCTTCTTAATGTAACTCGTTCAGAGATCAGTCTAGGATATAGGTATGGGAAAAGTAACGGACTCTTTCGCCATTGTCTCATCTTCGAAATCAATCAATCATTTTTCGTGTTGCTGCTGTGGTTATGCGTTTTCGTTTTCAAATATGGCAGCAGAAGCAACTGATGAACTGCGAAAGCCGATCAATTTTTTCTGCTTCTTCTTTCGTACTTTTCAATAAGCAAGCATCAGCAAAAAGCCTTTGCTGATAAGCATCGCATTAGTGCCGGAAAGCAAACATTCGTTTGCTTTGCAGCTCTTCTCGTGCTGCTGCTGTGGCTGTTCGTTTTTTTTTCGAAGCCTAAGCAAAAGCATGAATATTGCTTTTGAAGCAAGACAAATTCAGAAGTACAGCATCAGCATATTTTCGTTGCTTTTGTTAATATTGCTTAGGCATTCCTGGTTCCAGTTAAAAGTGCAATAAAAACTAAATCAAATGTTGAAACAATTTTAGCCTTAAAACGTTTATTTAGGCGAAGAAGTACCTAAATTACTAATTGTCACTGGAAAAAATCATAACTAGTTTTTTAATAACTTTGGGAAGTTTTCAAATGGAATATTCATATTAGAGGCAATCAAAGATGGCCTCAAATATAGCATATCTGTGAAGTTTCCAGAGTGTGCCACCAAATTAAATCAAATGAAATTTTACGATTTTTTTTATTTAAATTTTTAGGATAACTCAAAATGTCAAAATGAAACTCTTAAAATATTCTTCTTGCCAAAACGAACCAATCTAGAGGTATAAAACTAGTGTGCCACCAAATTAAAGAAAAAATTGCATTGCTTATACAATGACGATGATTTGCGAAACAAAAATTCCAACCTAACAATTTTTATACTCGAAATTCATTCTGAAATTGTTATATATGTACATGAAAAAATTAATATGTACATATATACATTCGTGAATAATACTGTAGAGAATTATTCCAGGCCAATATTTAATTACTTTTAAATAAAATGACTGGTAAGTTAAGGCGTGCGAGCAAACGTGTTAGCATACAGTGTATGGTAGTATGGAGCGTATACGTTACATGCACAACTAGGTACGGGTATATGAGCACGACTTGTTATTATGACTTTCTTTAGTATATCTTTTTTAAGTTTTCTTTTAAATATAATTTCGCAATCGAATTTTGGTCTTGATGCAAAACTGAAGATAATGCATTTTCTAAGATAAGTGTGCCACCATTTTCTACCAAAAACAGGATTTGGTCGAAAAAGGTAACAAGTCGTTAGATTTGCTCATATATCTAAATCTACATTAGGCTACACTCAAGCAACCTTCACAGGGGATTAGGTTATTTTTACTATTGTTGTGTTGTTAAATGAAATTGGCTGTAAAAGAACAACGAAACGGTAATTTTTAAACACACGCCTTTTACTATCGTTGGCGCATGGCGTTTCGGTATAACGCTTTGGTATAACATAAGGCGATGAAAAACTCAACGATTAAATATTCGATTTAAATATTTCTTTTAGATCTTCCAAAGAGATATTGATGTTAATGTCCACCACTCGTCGCCGCATCTTTAATGAGATAAATACAGTTGTTGGTCTGCAGGGTTTTTTTGCTTTTTCGTGATTGACAATCCATCATGATAATGGTTTTGGAAATGCAATACTATTACTACAAACATACATATCGTTACCTTATTAAAAATAGAAAAGCCTTATCTCACATTTTTGTTCCATCAAACATAGCTTGAAAATTCAGCGAAAAGCAAAGTACTACACTTGCGAGTTTCGTTGGAGTTCTAATTTGTATTAAACATAATATTTTATCTAACGCTGTAGCATTAGTTTTCACATTCTATAAGATCTGGTTGAAAACGAGTTAGGGCATTTCTATATTAAGGTAACAATATGTAGGTATACATACAGCAATTTATGAAGTGTGAACTCTTTAGAAAATTTTTAATACGTTCTCTATTCAAAAGAACGTCGTACTTTTGTAATTTGTTGCAATTCCTTAAACAATTTGTATATACTTGACGATTTGTACTTTTCTCAGCTTATCTGGCTGTCCAAAACGTGATAAAGTCACCTCGGAATGTAAGTTGAACCAAAATAAAAGTGTAGTAGCTATTCACACCCCTACTGATTGTAGGTACGATAGTCGTTCGACGTAAATTGACATTCTCATTGCCATTATTACCAAGGCAATGGAATAACCCATTGTATTTCCATATGCCTTTTGAAATTTGTAGCTATGTATTAAAAATATGTCAAAAAGTGTCGTTCTCGCCTTTCGCGACATCATTGAACTGACAGCTGTCGAAAAAAAACGGGTACCTACAATCAGAATTGGGATAATTAAAATGTATAAAGCATGAATGTATTTTAGTTGTTTAATGTTGCATGAAAACACTCGATGAACTCTATGCATCTCTGTATACGTATATGTTTTATTCATTCACTTCCTAGTGCAGTAATTAAGTATATCCTGCTTTATGGGTTCCTTTATTTTTTATTTATTTAAAATTTTATTTCAAATTTTTGTTTTAGTCTCAATTTCTTTCTAAATAAATGGGGTAGAGATTATGAGTACACATTTCGAGTTAATTTAAATGCAAATAAAAATGTAAGATTATGCAGTGACCGCTTTAAAAAGCTAAACCATTTTTATTTACAAATCTAAAGTGCTATAGGGTGATTCAGCTTTTTGTATTCGGGGAAAAGCTCAGATGATACTGCCATCTATGGCTAAACGCTAGTTATTCTATTTCTCTCCTTGACACTATTTGCAACTCTATGTTGAACGCCTTCATTACTCTACTAACCAACTATCCATTAGCCAACTATTTGCTCTATTGCTCGTCGGCAAACTAATGTCTCTCTCTCTTTCTCTCTAACTCACTCTGTCTCTGAACTGCATATTTGGAATGCCTGATCGTAAACGTGGTCGTAGTAAAACGATGTTGTTGCTCGTCTAAACAAAATATTTCCAAAACAACGAATTCATTGATTTAATAAAAATTATTTTTCCTTACCAATGCCACCTAAATGGGTGCTACATTTCCACCACCAAAATCGTAGTGTTGGCCTTGCATGAGCAGATTCTCAAATGTCCCACGCCAGGCTGCAATGGACGCGGCCATGTACAAGCACATCGTAGTGTACATCGCAGTCTGTCCGGTTGTCCGAAGGCTGTAAAACGCGCCGCCGTCAAGAAAGCGGCCAGCATAGAGAAACAAACGGCGACAAGCAAGAAAAGCGCACCGCATTCACGAACGACCATAGCTAATAACTTTTGTGAACCTATTCAGAGAAGAGAGCCAAAAACAATAAGCATATTAAAACCCCTGCAGCTGGCAGTTGATGCGGAGGACGAAGGTTTGTTGCCGATTCAGAGGCATTCGTCTATTTTTTTTATAATTTTAAAACACGTTACAATAATCTCTACCCTTCTAAACGATGCTTCGAAGTTGCTTTTGTTAAAGTTTATCGTACAATTGTTTTGTAACTCTCATTTTTCTATTAAAGAAGTTTGTTTACAAATTCCATATCCCACAAGCAAACCCGCACGCTCTCACACTGTTTATCTCTCACTCACAGCTGTTGTAGACTCATTCAAGTCCGAGCCGAAGGAGTTGCATCATTTGGAAAAGTTGAAAATCACCACGAATCAATACTTGAATAACAACAACATCAGCTGCATAAATAATAACAACAGTCACGACACGACCGGTAGCAGCAACAACAGCACGACATCCGGCAGCAACAACGCACTCAGTCTCAACGCAAATTCGAACTCGACGGCAAACTCAAGTACGGCGAGCAACGCAATGCCAATTATCAAAACGGAATTCAGTCCGGTCGCTAGCGTCAAGTCCGAATACAATAAAAGTCCCATGCACCCGTACATGAACAGTGCGGACACCAGCGTCGGTAACGGTGGCAATGGCGGTGGTGGCGCTGGTAGCGGCGGCATTGGCTCAACAGACCGTTCTTCCAACGGTGCGCCGCATAATTCTGGCTCAGTGTCCACCACCAGTTCGGACAATTTGCACGCACCGCACTTGAGTGGCGTCCGAAGTGCGACCGGAACACTTCAAGCGTCCGGCTACGTGAGCATGCAACAGCAACAGCAGCCACCACCACCGCAACCACCACATACAATGGCCGATCCACATCAGCAGCAACATCAACAGCAGCAGCAGCAACAACAACAACAACAACAACATGCACAACAACAAAGCCCACATAATCCCCACCATCAACAGCAACAACATACGCTGCATCAGCAACGTGGTCCATTCATCGAAGACTCATCATCGCTAATGATGTCCGCCGGCAATGGCACTTCCGTAAATGGTGCCGATGCATATCGCACCGACGGTCATCACGACGATACGCAACACCAACAACAACAACAACACCAACAGCACTACGAGCATATGCGCTATACACAACACATGGTGAATGGTGGCGACGGCAGTTTAGGTGGCGGCAAACCACCCACCTCCGCCTACGGACAGGAGATGCTCACCGCCAATGGCGCACCCACCAATACACTATCGCCCAATGCGCGCCCCTACGACACGAATCCACCCACATCACTATCGTCTGCAGCCGCCGCTGCCGCTTACGCTGATGCCACGAGCGTATCCAGTGTTTCCGGCATGCCTACAGCCTTCGAACGTTACGACCCCATCTGCAATGGTCAACGTCAGGGGCCACCATCCAATATGTACCACTATCTGCCACAGACAGCGGACGACTTGCAAGTGCAGCAACAGAAATACTTGCAGGAGCAACAAATGTTAATGGCCAAGGCGGAGCATGATGAGCTCGCCAATGGTGGACCAATATATCCACGTCCCATGTATCACTACGATCCGAGTATGGGTCCATTGCCACCGGGTTTTTCAGCTATTAATTTGTCGGTGAAAATGGCGGCAGCACAAGCTGCAGCAGCTGCGGCGGCTTATCAAAATCAGCAACAACAACAGCAGCAGCATCAGCAGCAACAACAACAACAACAGCAGCAGCAGCAACAACCGAAGCAGAGTGGTTCACCATCACCGCCTGGTGCACCGGTCGTAGACTTGTCAGCCTCCGCGTCGGTAACCTCGTCCAGTCCGCATGGTTTCAACTCGCCAGCATCGCATAACCAATACAGTCAGCGTATGGGCGCGGGTAGTCCACAGCCAGGAGCGAGTCCGAACATAGCCAGTCCACAAGTGCCAAGTCCGCAAGGACAAACGTTGGACCTGAGCGTCACACGTCTGTCACACAGGTAATTTTGAGAAATAGAAAATTTCTGGAGATATGAACATCAAATGTTACTTTTAGCTGTCAAATGACAAAATTTGGTTGGGGAACATATTTCGAATTTGATTTTTAGTGTGGTAGACGGTTGAACTAGGGTCGCAGGGAAAAGAAGTATGCTGATTCGACTCTTATTTGTCAGTAACAAAGTTCAGGATACCAGAGTGACCTTTCCATAGATCCAATCTATATAGCGTCATCAATCCAGTGGTGCATCGTAATATATTTTTAGGTTAGAGCCTCTGCGGTACCACACTGGCTGGAGATCACTGTAATTACTTAAGTTTGCGCTTTAGGAAGTCTAGAGTTTACTTACTTTGCACACTGAAGTTTATTAGATCCCCTTTAGTCCCGAGAATATTCCAACACATCCCGCATCTTAAGCCACATTCCTTAAAATATGACAAACCAAAGTTCAAGCAAATGACTTATTAACTAACCACCTTTTTCTTTTTCTTCTTGTTTCAGTATTATCACAAGTCCTCAGTATGGTGCACACCCCGACGGTCTAGTCGTTGGACACCCACAAGGCTTTGGACCAGGTCTACCACCCACAGGTGCCAACGGCGCGCCACGTTCACCACAAATGGAGCCCGTCGATTTCAGCGGTCCACCAAGACCACTCGGTTTTGGGCTCGTCGGACATATCGGCGGACCGCGACCGTACAGTCGTGAGTCTACGCCGGACAGTGGTGGCTCACACTACATCGATAGCTATCGCGATCCAAGTGGTAAGTGGCTGGGAGCGTTTTTTTTTAGGTTTTTTATGAAGCGCAAATTTTTCTGCTCAAATCGATCGATTAAAAACTGTAAAGTTCTTGTTTTATCTTTAACATATTTCTTTGAATTCTCTTCTCACCATCTTCCCCTCAACAACTAGGCTATTCACCTCATCCCGGCTATGGCATGGTTGTACAGTCTGATTATCCCCCAGCCGGCTATCATGGCTACGGTCCAGCCGCATATCAATGCAGCAATCCTTATGCGACTGCTGTCGGTCCCGGCGGATATCCGACACCAGTGTCAGGCGGCTACTCACCCAGTCCAGCGTCGTGTTACTCCATGCCACCGCCACAGCATATACCGCAACATGACAAGGCAAAGGATAGGTTAGTCGAATGGCAAGTCAAATCACTTTACTACTAACAGCTACTTTATTACTACTAGCTATGTTTGCTTAGCAGCTACTTACTACCTTACTTGCTACCGCTACTAACACTTTTATAGACACACGTGTACATTCATATATACATACATTTTTAGTTTTGCATGCAAGATTTCTATGCACTGAAAATAGTTCAGCCAACCCCTTTGAGCATTGCGCTTGTCGGACCACTAGCATCATCAGTGGCATAGGGGCACAGGAGGCACACCGATCACCGGAAAGGACACTAGTCTTGTTATTACGATAATGAAAAGAGCACAGGCAAGTGTCCTTGCCAACGATGTACATATGTATACATGCAGCAGGATGATGAGAGGTCCTTGTAGTGGTGCACATACACATATGGTGGGTGGTACACGAAATATTATGGAGAAAATATTAAAATATGCAATAATGACACTTATCAGACGAGTTTTGCATTGACAAAGGACCATTGTGAGTTGTGACATTGTCGAACGTCGGCAACGATAATGAAAACGAGTGTTGATGGCAGCTGATGAGTACGAAGGAGCTGCAGAAAATTGTATCCTTTTTGCTTGACTTTAATATTTATAAAGATGTGTGGCCCCCAAATGGCAGAGTGGCAATAAATTGAAATTACTAACAAACGAGCGGGCACATGCCGGACAGGTGGTGTGCAATGGACAAGAAGTGGAGGGTGTGTGCCGGCAGTTGAAGGGAGTGCCTGTGCTCAGATTGTGCTCTAACTAATAATGTAGCGCTTTGGCTACGAAAAATCAACTTTAAAGCGCTTGGATTGCTTGAATCTTCAATGTGCTTCTGTGTTTTTTAAGTGACTACTTTGATTTGAATCAAGTTAGAGATTAAATGGAAAGCTTCTTGGTCGCTCGAGAGAAACGCCCGCATTGTTCTGCTGAGATCCAATTTGATAGTTGGCTTTTCGAACGCTTCAATACATCTGACAGTTATGTAGCTGCTTTTGTCTTTATTCGAGCTGCAAGCGGGCAAGTGGCACGGCAGTTGGTTGGCTTAAACTTTTAAGTGCGCACTCAAGTGTACGCTGACCAATTGATAGTTGCTGGATAAACGGGTTTACCAGCTTAGCTTTCAGAGGGCGCGCACACACACACACACACTTGCACATACTACAATCCTGCTGCTGCTGTTGGCAGCGATAAGTTTGCAATTTGCTAGATAAATTTATCAAATCCAAAGCGAACTTTCAATAGCCAACTTTTGCAGCGAATTTATTTGCCAACGCCGATTGATTTTAGCCATCAACTATCATTGCAGTGGGTTAAGTGCCTGCTCGAGTAGGTTTGCGGGG